>NW_023270277.1:4421782-4495586 GCF_011800145.1 Mirounga leonina
AGAAAGAAAGAAAGAAAGAAAGAAAGAAAGAAAGAAAGAAAGAAAGAAAGAAAGGGAAAGCTTTGTATATTTCTATAGAGGCAACCTGCAGGAAGGCTAATTTGAATTTCAAAGGGCAGCACTAACTATTAATTAGCTATAAAGCTTTATGGTCCAAGGCAGAACTGTAGGACAGGAAAAAAGAAAATGAATTTAGTCAAAATGCTCACTGTGTATAATAATGAATAAGGAATAGTTTTGAGATCTGTAAAGTTGTTAAGTCAGTAAAATTCTCCACAGGTTGAATTATGTCCATGGGGAAGGTGCTGGGGGGGCCCTACCCTTGACCTGCTTTATGTCAGTTGATACAGGTCCTGCTCAAACTTGTTCCACCGACTGAGATTCATCTGCTCACCCATCGTTAGCCTTAGGTTTTCTACTGTTTCTTCAAATTCCAAGCTTTAGACAATTGCCTGGCTTTGCTTTCACTCTGCTCAGATTGGCATATCACCCACTTCAACTCTCCTCCTAAATATTACCATATGCCAAACCCTGTTTGTCTTTCTCTGATCAAGTTTGGTGAATATGTTTCAGGGAATCCTGTGTGAAATTGAAACCTGGAAGAAGGAAGGAAGGCAGGCAGGCAGGAAGGCAGGAAGGAAGGAAGGAAGGAAGGGAGAGAGGGAGGGAGGGAGGGAGGGAAGGAAGGGTGAAGAAAGCCTCTGTGTCCCAGTAGGAAATCATGCAGAGGGGAGAAAAATCTCAGCCAGACTTGCAGGACGATGTGCAAGGAGGGAAAGGGAGCCAGAAGGTTTGCCCCACCATGAGCCAGGTACTAAGCCAGTGCTGAATCAGTACACAGCTACCTAGCTCGCTCTCCGGTTTCTTAATCCTCAGAGCCATGCCTATTTTGCAGATAAGGAAAATGAGGTTTAAAGAGATTAGCTAACTTGCCTAAGGTCACACAGCTAGAAAATGAGGAGCCAAGGTTTGAGCTCAAGGATATTTCTGGCTTCAAGTCCAGTGACATTTCTAGAAGAATTTGGAGTCAATTTAGCAGACATATTTAAGCCGTCAGTGGCGTGTGCAATGTTTAGAAATGTCTCCATCCAGCACACAGACCCTGGCAGGAGAGCCTTCTGCACACCAGCAATTATGACTTCAGATCCAAGCTGCTCCCACTACAGTAGCTAATTAGATCAAGACAGGAATCCTGACACAAACCATAGTTCAAACCAGCTAATTAGATTAAGATCAATATAAAATCTTCCTCAGACAAAGGAGCAATTGGACATTTCTGGCAGATATATCTTCAGGTTGAGTCAATAAGATAAGGACAAAAAACACATGTTAAAGAGTGTTAGTGTGCCAGAATCCTCTCTCTGCTCTCTCTAATGAAGTGAGCAGTACCAGCTCCTCAGGAGATGGAAGCCAATTAAGTAACAGGAAAAGCTGAGCACTGTTGCAACAGTTACGAAGTGGGGGGCCTGTTGCGCAGCCTTTGGCCCCCAGTTTTCTTGTCTCTAAACGGGCTTTGAAAACCACCAAATGATTCATCAATCTTTCCTCAAGACTTAGAAGCTCAACGGTCAGTTTTCGCACACAGCATATTCTTTGATCCCCAGGACAGCTCTTTAGGGGGGTGTTCTCATTCTTATGTGAAACTGGGGCTTCTGTGATTCTGCCCAACGTTCCCCAGCTGAAACAGAGAGGCCGAGCGCAGATGGTTCTAGCAGAGCGCCCATCCAGGGGCTTACGGCGTGTAGACACCTACTTCGATGCTAACTCGCCACTGAACCTTGATGCTCCTGAGTGCCAGAGCCCTCGTCTGCAAGGCCAGTTTCAAATTAGTGGTTTTTAAACCTCGGGGGTCATGGTTTGCTCCGAAGTTCCAGTGAAAGCTATGATATCGATCCCTGGGGTGGGGGTGGGGGTGTCACCTTCCCACAACACGTGACTTCAGAGCGTCCACGGCTCTGCATGCACCCTCTCTCAGGGCAGGTGCCCCCCATGGAGCAGGGCTCCTCAGACCCGGTTGGCTCCCAGGCCACTCACAGACCATCTTAAGGGGATGACTATCTCTCCTAAGGGGAGACTTCTATCTTATTTGGCTCTTCACTCTTAAGAAAACTGTTAAATAAAAAGAAGCAATGCAAAAATGAAATACTTAAATCATGTGCAAAAAAAAGCGTAATCTATGTTTCCACATGAATTATTAATCTAAAGTCACAATTTCATTGAGGTTTTCTCCTCAATCTCTAACTCCCAACCTAGCCAAAGAAAATAGTAGATACGGTATTGTACGAATTTATAAACAGAGATGGGAACTTCATAGAATGTGATATTATAAAAGTTTATTTTCCTTTCCATTTTCCTGAATGACCTTCTTGATGGAAATGGACCCCAAACAAGGAATGAAAACCTCAAAGGTGAGCATAGCTGGAAAGTTTGCATGAGCTCAGCTTGTGAATCACATTCTCTGAAAGCCGACGTCAACAGTTGTGGCAACTGTGTTAATTAAGGGATGACTTAGTAAAGGACAGGCGACATCCATTCACATTTCCTCTGCTCTGTATGTCCTTCCCACCATCTGCCACCCTCTGGGGAGGTGAGGGAGGCCCATGTTGGGAACTGGAAGATTAGAGGCCCCGTTAATTAATCTAAGGATGAAGCTGGAGCCAGGTGGTCAAGCTGAGTTTCAGACCCTGAAAAGATCAGGTACTGACAGCCAATGATCAGAGAAGGAGCTGCAAAAACCAGCATCCTGAATCAGAAAGGGATAGCAGAGGACAGAGAGCAAGCCAGGTACAAGAGTGAGAGCCACAGCGCCCTCTGTGGACAGCCCCAGGAGTGAGGGTGTGGCAATCAGGTTTGCTTCATTGGGATCATCCCAACACCATGTGCTGGATCTCAGGTGATCTTCCTTAGTTGCCTGAGATGGAATATCTTGCACATTTTTTGCAAGATCATATTTTTAATCAAGCTAGGTGCAAACCAGATGGTTTGTCCCCAAGCCCTCACTAACTGCAAGCCAACGAGCTCTTACATTTCCAATTAAACCACAGGGTGCTTGAGGCCCTGAGCATAATGTTAATGCAAATTCCACATCAACTTCCAAGGATCAGTTCTCATGCAGAAACTTTATACGATGATCAGCCATATACAGTGGCATGAAATTATTAAAATAATAGATATGGTTTACCTTTTAACTTCTGATTTATCTACCCTTCTAAAACTTACCCTAAAATGCAAGTCCTGCCACTCTGCTTGTTGTCTACTCATCTCTGCTGTCCAGATACTCACGTGTGCCCCAGTGGGTTAAACTCCCACTGGCCTTCATCCCCAACCAAAGACAGAAGGAAGTTCTGGACTGTGAAGAACATGAGGTTAAAATAATCTTTATAATTAAAGATGGGAAAAATAAATAATCATAGGGAGTATTTCCCAAGATATTTTCACCCTTCAAACACGGGCTCCCAGCATGGAATCACCACTGTGCAGCTCAAATGCAGCTGAGTATAGGCAGGTCCTCCAGTTGACAGAAGTTGCCAAGGAGATGTGGTGCCACGTGAGGGACGCCCACACCTTTGGTTTCAAAACAAGGAGTTTCCAGCCTCAATGGATGGGTCAAGATTTCCACAGTTAAGAATGTTTCAACACGGATTCCAGTCCCTCTAATTCCCAAGCAAGAGTCTAAATCTCTCTGAGACCCACTCAATTTGCCCCTCAGGCTGAGCTCAGGGATACCCCTGAGATGACATGTCTGGGACCACATCTGGGGCTGGGTGAAGGCAAGACATGGACCACACTCTGGTGGCCCTGGGCTTCCTTTAGGCCTGGCCATTTCCTCTGCTGTGCATTCACATCTCCTTCCCAGTCTTCTGTAACTCCAAGAGCCTTCTGGAGCTGCGTGGTCTTGGACAGAGAAGCCCCAGGAGATCAGGCGCCATCACGGAGCTGGCTGTATGCCAGGTGTCTCAGGGAATTGTTCCCATCTAGCTCTCAGACACCCATCAGCAGGTATCTGCCTCCATTTTGTTAATTAGGAGACGAAGGCTTGAGAAAGCAAGCTAATGTTTTCGGGGAAAGGTAGAACTGGGATTGGGACACAGTCATACCTAATACCAAAGTCCCGGGGTATTTCCCATCCGCGCGCAGTGTCCTTCATCCCCCAGCGCCTGCACCATCACTGGCCTTCACTTTATCAACTCAGAGTGGCTTGACCCATTCGCTGCATGCGTTGTTTTATGTTTAAATTCACTTAAAGGTTTGTGGTACTTTAATAAACACCAAATGCTTAAAATTGGGGGGGGGGGTTCCTAATTTATGATGTTGAGATATTTTCAACATTTATACCAGAGAGTGTTGCTGACTATTAATGCTCAAGTAGCTTAATCTGTATGGGAAGAAAAATGCAGGTAATGTAGAGATTCCTTTCTTGAGATAGGATTGCATTCCTGATAGACAGCACACACTCAGGTTCCAGGCTGGTAAATCCAATTGTTTCACTGTCGAATATTCTAGCTTTCCCAAAGTAGATGCTCGTTATATATCCATATGCTGGACGGATGACTGGCAAATTTATATATTTTAGAAATCTTAAATTAATCTATATTAATTTAATCTATTGCATGTAAGCCCCTCAAATTCTGTGACATATGCATCCCAATTTCACAGACAGAGAAGTCGAGGCTCAATGAGATTGGATAACTGGACCAAGGTCACACAGCCAGGATGGGACAAAGTCAGGGCCCCTGCCCTTCTGCATCCAGCTTGTACAACCATGTTGGTTCTATAAAGAGACTTTTTAAAAGCAGTCTGTGGCAACCATTTTCCCTTCATCTTTTCTACCCCTATCCTCTGTATCTGACTATTAATTTGCTGTATTCTACAGTCACAAATAAACTGTTTTATGCTGAAGTCACCAATTAACTTTGATTGTTTTATTGGTTCCAGGGAGAGAAAGGTTCTCATCTGCCCCATCTGTCATAAAACTCTTGCTTAAAAATGGCTTGGTGGAGACATCATCCTCCAACACAGAGATAAAAGGAAGATTTAAAATGCATGATGGGAATCTGTCCTAGAGGCTAATCGCATGCAGTGAGGAGGGAGAGGAGCCTAGTTTGTTGGTGTTATCAGCCATGTATTATCTCTCTCATCTATTTATCGTCAGGGCTATCATTAGGAAGATTAAAAACCAGTGTCTACAAATAGTCCTGAAATTTTTGTCTTTCATTAGTGACTTATTATTATTATTATTATTCAAGACCTCCTTTTTTCCAGCAAAGACAATGATTTCTTAGTCTGCATCAGGATGCAATCCATAGAGAATTCATCAGGGCTAAGGAAATATTAAATGCTATTTCCAACTACTGCATCCTATTGTCAGGGGCCATCTTTGATAATAATGGCCTTAATTTATAGAAATATAAATAATAGAACAGTGACACCAAGAATCTATGATCATATAAATCTGTCACAGATCGGTACAAATGAACATAGTTAAATGAAACTGAACTATAAATATATCCATGCATCAGCTGGTGATGGAAAAAAGTTTACCAAAAAAAAAAAAAAGAAAGAAAGAAAAAGAGCAAGAACCACTGTTGCAACAAAAATGGAAGCATCTTTAGTCAATAGAGGACTTTCACCTTGAAATATAACCCAGTTTTGCATTTCATTTTTTGAAATCTTAAGAAACATCGAATGTGTTCTTTTAAAAAGGAAACAGATGTCCTGCAGTGTAGAGGCTCAGACAATCCTCATGCATGCTCGTGCATGCACCCTTTCATAACATGAGCAATAACACCTTATATTATGTTTTGTGATGCTCATTGGAATAACTAGATTTATGGTCTTATGAATAACCCCATGCTGTAGTGTTGTTGGCTTAGGTGGATAATGTTATTTTTTTTTCTTCAAAAAAAAACAAAATACATGTATTTGCTGTTTGAAATTAATGAAATCCACATCCAGGAATGCTCTCTTTATGTAAGAAAAGTCATCTGCCTACAGCAGTTGAACAAAGACGTCTTTGTAATTCTTTTCTCTTTTTTTAAATTTCATTTCATTGATTACTCCAGGAAAATGCTTAAATTGCCTTATGTAGTAGAAGGGAGAGCACATATATGGAATTTTAATGCAGAAGATAAGCTGGATTGATCCTTCGAATATTCATATCAAACACAGCTTATTAGGAATAGTTTCAATCTAAATAAACAGGCTCAAGAACATAATAAAATAGGCAGAAAGATCACTGTTGCTGTAGAAACATGACATTTTCCTTTCATTATGGAATATGCACTCATACATACATGAGCTGGAAGAGGAGAGCACCTCCACAAAGTTTTGAATGCTGCCTTGCAGATATGTAATGTTGAAATTTTTTATTTGACATCCACAGCAAAAGTACAAGACTTTTGAAAATTAAAAATTAAGTTCCGATTTTACCAAGATGGAAGTTAAGATGCAGGAGCTAGAGGTCAAGGTACCCAGATAAATCACAGCAGGTAATGTCACAATGAATTATGCCATTATGGAGCATTATTTAGAGCTTTTCAGTCAAAACACATCTTTAATTGGTAGTCGGGATATAATTATATTAACATTGTATGTGGTTTGGAGGAGGTTTGGGGGGAGCTTTAAATCTGTTTAAAGAAATGTAAATATGTTAGAATCCCAAATCATCACAAGCAATTTCTAAGTGGCTCCCCTTTGAATTTCTATGTGTTCTGTACCCCCACACAGGTGTTACTCAGGATCTAAGTCAAGGCTGAGGCTAGAGACTGTTTTAGGGAAAGGAGTCCCTTCTTCAGGGTTAACCCACCTGCCATCCTCTGTCCTTTATCATGAACACTAGGGATCAGAGCAACAGGGCACATCAGCCAATGCCTAGGGCAGCGGCTGCCCAACAAAGCTGTGGGACCAATTTTCTTTCTCACCATCATTTTTGTCATTGGTAGTGGCCACCGCATTGGGAGCATGAGCATTCCATTCACCCATTGCCTATCTTTGTCACCACCTACTTTTCAAGTTTTGTCTCTCCACCAGAAGTGATCTTTCTCACACATTAATTATTTCTTCATTTCATGCCCTTATTATTGGCTTTCAATGAGCATCTTCCTATTTGCCACAGGGGAGTGGCTCTTCCCACCACCTCTCAGTGTCCTTCTCAGATGTTATGGTAGTTGGCTAAGGGGACACATGTCATGGTTAATGAGATCTATCATAGCAAAGAAAGCTCTAGAATTCAACGCCTGCGTTCTGACCCAGCTGCAAAACTCACTGGTTATGAACACATGACTCAAATTTCCTGCCTCTACCTTTCCTCATATCTAAACCATGTGTGTCCATATCTCCTGTCTGTTCCCCCATGTCCCCTCATGTGTCCACTCTGCTGTGCATCTGAGGCCATCCTGCCCCTGGTTGCTGGTAGGACTTGGCAGGTCAGAGAAAGAGAGGAGGGTGATGTCTGAGTACTTGGCATGACTTTAGTACAGTTTTTCCTTTCACACTGCTGGTGTGACGCCTCTGTAGGGGTAATCTAGATGCATCCCTCCACAGACAGTGCCTGGAAGACTCTCTGCAGCCAGCGTCATAACTTTCTCCCCTCACAATATCCAACAATCTACCTCATCTCACCCTTTTGGGTGGTGGCAGTTCAGCAGCTTCTAGACCAGCAAACTTACACCCAACAGCAGAGGGATGATTAGTCCCTTCAAAAATAAACACTCCTAATTTAAGCATGCCTTTGTTTCTCCCTGGGATCCTGATACCAACTGTCCCATAGTTTGTTTTTTTTTTTGTGTTTTGTTTGCTTTTGTTTTTGGTGTGTGTGTGTGTGTGTGTGTAATAAAATAATATGATGTGTGCAAAATCCTAAGCATCCCGGCTGGCATATAGTACTCAATATGGGTGTAAAAGTGAACCTAGCCACTGGGGGAGCCCCAGCGCTCCGAACCAGAACTGTGAAGCTCAGGAAGGACCTCCTTCTGCCTCAACACCACCCCCAACATCTCTACAGCTTCCCTTAGTCAATGTGATCAGCAGAATAATGTCTCCCACCACCAGCAAAGATGTCCATGTCTTAATCTCCAGAACTTGTGAACGTGTTATGTAATGTAGCAAAGCAGAGTGACCAGGAGATACATAGTAGAAGCGGGAGAAGTTACCATCCCCACTTCATCCCTCTAAAAACTATTTAATCTGAACTTGGGACCACCTATGCTGAATTTGAGGTTCATATAAATTTGAATTTGAGCCAAATGATTGATAAGGAACTCAAGTAAACGTAAAAAGTGATGACACTTTTCCAGAATGTTCTTCTCCTCTTTCAAAGACTTTCAGAGTATTGACCTCATTAGGAAATGCTAGAAGTAGCAATCCCTAATTTCCCATGTTTTCCTTTGGTAGCTTTTTCTGTCCATCAATGAAAGGACTACCATGATAGTCCTGGGAGGCCAATTCCTCGGGTCTAACAGTCAAGGCTCCATTCAGCCTCCATCTCCTAATTACAAATATGTGCACAAAGCTGACTAATTCATCTCTGTCCTACCTCTGTACATGTTCCAAATTTTATACAGTGTTTCCTGCCCATGTTTTGCAGTGCTCTAGGCAAGCTGGATGCATTCCACATGTTTAATTCAGCTCATAAATCAATCTCTTTGGTCCCTGCATCCCATATCCTTCTTTAAGCCCCCTCCAATCTGTCCACAGACGTTGTGGCATTGAGGCATCCTTATCTGGATCTGTCACACGAGCAGTGTGAAAGGAAGAACTGTCCTAAAGGCACAGCTTCTCTCTTTAATGAAGAAATGGCAGCTCTGTGAGCATGTGTGTGACAAGCATCGTGTAGGTTTTCAGAGATCACTGGACTCTACCACCCTACTTCATTCATTCATCAATCCATTCATTCATTCATCTGTGCCTTTTAAAGCCAGTCTTGTGCCAGGTAGGGTCCGTAACGGTGAGTGAGACAGACATAGATTCTGTGTTGACAGATTTTATATTTTTATGGGAAAATGGATAATGAACTAACACAAACATAAATCAAGAAGATAATATTTTGTGTTGACAAATGAAATAAATGAAACCATAGCAAGTGGGGCTGGGGACCGGCTACACTAGAGAGAGTGGTCAACAGAGCTTTCTTGGCAATAGGTACTTAGGTCTGAGAACCGAAAGAAAAAGTAGATGCAGAACTTGTGGGGCCAAGGCAAGCCTTTCCTCTAAAGCCTGGATGCTGACAAGCATATCCTGCAGAACATCCCGGCGGCCATGCAGGAGGCCAGGGGGGACGTGGCCAAGAAGGCAGAAGGCAGAGTCCACAGACCGTGAGGAAATATTTAGCTTTTATTCTAATTGTAATGGGAAGCCAATGGAGGGTTTGGATAGAAGTGGTATCATACACTTCCCTGTATTTGAAAACAGATGATTTTATCTCATACATTCCTGAAGGTAGGGTCCAGAGTACTGGAAGTGAGGAAGAGTGGGAGCAGTGAGAACAGGAACACCAGTGACTATGCTACTCCAATCATCGGACAAGAGGTGACAGCAGCTTGCAGCTTGCCTAGGACACCGGCAGTAGAGATGAGGATATGTTTTTAACATGGGACTCATTTTGATGGTGGAACAGCAGAACTTGATTTTGGACTAGAGATAATGGTGAAAAAAAGAAATTCTAAGGGTAACTGCCAAGTCTGGAGCCTGGGAAATTGGCTGCATGGTGACCTTGGAGACTAAAGGGAGGGTGGAGGTAGGAGCCTGGAGTTCACGGGGACCCCTGGAGATGTAAATGTGGGAGCCAGCAATGCAAGGCTCCCTTCATCCCAGTGAAGGTTGCAAACTTGCATGAGATTGTCAGAAAGAAAGGGTAGAGAGGAAGCTACAGGGCTAACCGGAGTGACTTTATCCTTTAGGAATTGGGGAAAGAGGATGGAATGGCAAAGGAGGAGGAGAAGAGCTTCCAAAGAAGGAAAGGGACAACGAGGACAATCCCAACCACCAAAAACATTAGAGCTCAGAAATAAAGAAAATCATCAAAGTGAGGTAGCTATGTATTGAGAGTCCCAGGGTTCTTGGACTCAGCTTCGGAGCAGTGCCCACTATATCATCCTGAGTCGGGATCCTTCTTAACTCAAAGTCTTTTCTGAACCTCCTTTCAAAAGGATTTTATTCTGAATCATTAATAGTGTCTGATTCTTTCAATGTCTGCAAATGAGTTTGGTTTTATTACTAAAGAAGAAAAATAAGTTCTCCTTCTACATCCTGGCCATCAGCTAGAGTCACTGGATCTGGAGCGCAGGGCAGCTCTGGACAGTAGGGTCAGTCTGGTGGCAGATTTGCAAGGTACCCTTCTCCTAGCGTCGCTGAAAAGCAGCTCAGCAGCCCGGCAATGTGAAGCCCAACCCCTTTCTCAAAGGTGGGTGTATTTGTTCAGGACAGAACATCAGTCATGTCCAAGAATCTCCTTCCCCTTGTGCAATACTTCCTACTATTCTCCTGGTCTTAGGACCCTCCCCACAGTCCTTATCAGGATCACAGGAGGAGGGATTTGGCAATCTGATCCTCATTTAGGAGAGTTAGCTTCTCTGAAAGTCTTTTCTATATTTTGCTTGTGAGTGTTCGAGTTCCTGTATCTCCACATCCATCCATAAACACAGAGGCTCTTAGTTTTCTCAAACATTTGAGATAATTGAGGGTATGGCAAGAATCCTTTCTTAGGTTCACAGCAACATTGCATGGGATAGACCACCCACATAAAAAGTGAAGGAGCTAAAAATACGTCTCAAGACCACAAAGGATGCAAATAACCACCAGGTCTCATGCAATTCTCTGTCTCTCTCTCTCTCTTTGTGTGTGTGTGTGTCTCTGTCTCTCGACATACTTTCTATACGATCAAGGCACAGACACGAAGTGTAATTCCATCACTTTAACAAACATACAGCCTCATAAGCATTCTGAACACCTTTGTGAATGTAACAAATGTAAACATAAAGGAAACACATTACATTTAAACAGAAAGGCAATTGAGGTGACACTTTCAAAAGCCTATATTTTACAGTATTTATGGTAAAAATGTTCCATTCTAAACTTAGCACAGCAACAAACTCCGAGCAGTGAACATTCCATTTTTTGGCTACAAAAATGTGTGTTTTTTAAACAAATGAAAGGAAAACAAAATTTTCCATAACGTCCAGCCCAGTTTTCTCTGCTCCTGTACTAAAGTTTGGTTCCAGTGAGCTAGCTAAGAATAAAGTGTTACGTTGCCTTCCTCAGCTCCTTTGTGTATAAAGTTCCCTCCAGGAACTTGTGGGTGGGCACAGTGCACTTGGTGTTCTGGGGACAACTTGACATAATGCCAATTAATAACACAAAAATCTCACAGTAACTTTTTTTTTATTAAGTAGGCTCCACGCCCAACGTGGAGCCCAATGCAGAGCCTGAACTCACAACCCTGAGATCAAGACCTGGACTGAAATCAAGAGTCGGATGCTTAACTGACTGAGCCATCCAGGTGTCCCTTTCAGAGTAACTTCTTACTGTGTGCATTTATATAGTTTTACTCTGTTGATGTAACAAGCTGTATTTTGTTTCATAAAGCTGATTAAGTCTGTCTCTTTACTGTCTTTAGATACCTGAAGTTCGAAAGAACACATGCATTTCTAAGTAGATGGATTTGAATTAGTGAGTCCAGGTGACATTTGAGGTTATAAAACACACACACACACACACACACAAAATTCAGCCAAGTAAATTTGAAGACCTAATTGGCTTTATTGAGCGATTCCTGAATCGGGCAGCATCCCGTCCAGCAAGTTGAGAGCCGCTCCGGCAGCCGTACACAGTGGAAGGTGTTTGCAGGAAGGACGGTGGGCAAGAGGCTAGCAGCAGAAGAAAAGAAAGGCTTGTTTCAGGACGGAACGTCTTCTTTTCAGGGAAGAAAAAACAGAAGGGTTTTTATCCTGCAAATGGCCTCACCAGAGCTGATCAGGACCTTTCAGAAGGACCTTCGACATCTGGCTTGCGAGCATGCACCTTCATTTTGCACAAGACAAAGGAGCAATTTAAAAATGGGTGGTGTTGAAAAGGGCAAGATTTTGTCCAGCAGTGTGCTCTGTGCATGCTATTGAACAGAGAGTCAGGGCAAACACAAACCGGCCGAATCTCCATGGTCCATTTGGGCGAAAGTCAGGTCAGGCCCCTGGATTTTCTTGCATGGATGCCAACAAGAACAAAGAACAAAAGCATCACCCGGGGAGAGGAGACACTGATGGAGTACTTGGGGACTCCCAAGAAGAGCATCCCTGGAACAAAAATGATCTTCGCTGGCATTAAGAAGACTGAGGAAACATTGGGGAGGGTATGTGGTATGGTGAGCGCTGTGAATTGTGTAAGACTGTTGAATCACGGATCTGTACCTCTGAAACAAATAATACATTATATGTTGAAAAAAAAAAAAAGAAGAAGCTAGCAGGAAGGGAAAAATGAAGGTGGGGAAATCGGAGGGGGAGACGAACCATGAGAGACTATGGACTCTGAGAAACAAACTGAGGGTTCTAGAGGGGAGGGGGCTGGGGGGATGGGTTAGTCTGGTGATGGGTATTACAGAGGGCACGTTCTGCATGGAGCACTGGGTGTTATACGAAAACAATGGATCGTGGAACACTACATCAAAAACTAATGATGTAATGTATGGTGATTAGCATAACATAATAAAATTTTAAAAAGAAAAGAAGAAGAAGAAGAAGAAGAAGACCGAGGAAAAGGTAGACATGATAGCCTATCTCAAAAAAGCAACTAAGAGGTCACAGTTGACCCCTTATTTATTACAAAACAAAAATGTCTCGTGAGTTTTTTTTTTATGTCTACTACATTTAAATGATCTCCTACACCAGAATTCAGATCATGAATGGCTGATAGAATATTGCTTTTGGACAGTCCTGATTTAAATAAGATTGCCTTGTGGCTAAATGTGTGTGATCAGCGTTTTGAACTGATAGGAATTCTGGTTCAGCAAGTGCTGTCCCGGTTTTCCCTTTAAATATACAATTAGAATCAGTTCATAATGTTCAGCTTTTCCCGGAGATTATTGATGTCATCTCTCAACCTGTAGGACATTGGTTTTATATTTGGATTTACATAACTGGACACACTAATATATTTAAATACTGAGGAACTCCCTTGAGCCGAAGGCAGATGTTTAACTGACTGAGCCACCCTGGCGCCCCTTAACTATGCCAATTCAGTTAAAATTGTCTTTTGCTTAAGGAAAGGCATTTTAGGGCGCCTGGGTGGCTCAGTCAGTTAAGCGTCTGCCTTCGGCTCAGGTCATGATCCCAGGGTCCTGGGATCGAGTCCCGCATCAGGCTCCCTGCTCTGTGGGGAGCCCGCTTCTCCCTCTCCTCCCCACTTGTGCTCTCTATCTCACTATCTCTGTCTCTCTCTCTCTCAAATAAATAAAATCTAAAAAAAAAAAAAAGGAAAGGCATTTTAGTGTGGTGTATATATAATATTAAATAAAGGATATCTAACACTTCTCACATTTTATAGGTGATTTTTAAGGTCAGATGCTCTTCAAATTCAGTGTGAAAACATATAGTAGCCAACTTGGCTTGTGAATTCTTTACTAAGTCAGACTCAGTTACAATTCAGGATTGTCTTCTAAACAGCTGTCCAAAAACACAGCTGTGGAATTACCATATATGTATAATTGGTAATGGTGCTTTTCCCAGCTCGTTCCCACATCAGCATTAAAGTAGAGGAAATGTATCATCAGCATGAATTTATAAATTATGTGATAAGGCTTAAGATAATCAAAAACAAGGGGTGCCTGGGTGGCTCAGTCAGTTGAGTGGTTGCTTTTGGCTCAGGTCATGATCTTGGGGTCCTGGGATCGAGCCCCGCATCAGGCTCCCTACTCAGCATGGAGTCTGCTTTTCCTTCTCCCTCTGCCGCTCCCCCTGCTTCTACTCTCTCTCTCTCAAATTAATAAATAAAATCTTTTTAAAAAGATAATTAAAAACAAAATCACATATAAAAAATAAAAGGTCACAGCTGAAAGAATAAAAAATAAATAAATAAATAAAAGGTCAAGCTGAAACAGTAATTAGGTCTTGGTTTCCTTTTGTGGGGGCAAATGACCCATTTGGGGCTTGTTGTTTGTTTTTTTTTTTAAGATTTTATTTATTTATTTATTTGACAGAGAGAGAGAGAGAGCACAAGTAGGCAGAGCAGCAGGCAGAGGGAGAATCAGGCTCCCCACTGAGCAGGGAGCCTGACGTGGGGCTTGATCCCAGGACCATGGGATCATGACCTGAGCCGAAGGCAGTCGCTTAACTAACTGAGCCACCCAGGTGCACCTTGTTGTTTATTTTTTAACAAAGGATAATATTTTAGTCCTCATCATGAGCAAAAGGAGCAGGAGAAGGAGAGAAAGAGCATGAGGGAACGTTGCAATTGATTCCTTTTAGAGGTGTCCAGAAATTTCCATAACGTGCTTAGAACTAATGACTTGATATAATTACTTTCATAAATACTATAAACACAAAGATAATTTCTACTATAGGACAGAGTATTATTCCACACTCCTTCAGTAGCAAATGCCTGACACAATTCAAACTCACTTCGGTACAAAGGGGAATTCACTCACTCCCTTTAAGTGAGAAGTTTGAGATTGGTGCTGACGTCATAGAGTCCAGAGACTCAAATTCTGATACTGTCCGAATTCTGTGTGTGTCTCTCAGCTTTGGTTCCTTCATGGGATGACATTATTCCCTCTTAATGTCCACAGTCTTCCTCTGGGTGTCAGGGGACAAGGATGTCTGACCTCAGAAAGATGCAGGTTTTGATCATCTCAGCCTCATGAGTCTGGAATAGAAAAACCATCTTTCTCCCAAGTCTACGGATGAAAGTCACAGGATTGTGTCCCCAGGCTCTGCTGTCCCCTGTGTTCAGGCCAGGAGAATGGAGCACAAGTAGTGACCAGTCCTGGATTTCCAGGGAGCAGAGGAGGTGCTGTTCCTCCAGGGAAGAAGGTGCTGTGTCCAGGAAAAGACAGGAGGGGATGCTGGGCAGAGGAAGATGCCAGATTTCCCCTGCAGACAGCCAGTGAGTACATGATCCTATCAACAAGTGCGTGTCCAATTAAAGGACAATTCCGTTTTCTCACTTGGTACCAAATAAATTGTAACAGTGACAACTATTCTACCGAAGAGTAGATGCTCATCTCCACAAGAATTAATATGAGAAGACAATATCCAGGAAAGTTTGCTGCTTGAGTTAATTTAGTTAGATTAGTTGGAGACAGAGGGACAGTGATTTGAAAAAGAATCAACACTGTTATAATAGTTCTTTTTGTTTTTTTTACCCCAGACCCTTACTGTTGTAATAGTTTAGATATTTTGCTTCAAAATTGATAGATAAAATTTAAGACGTTACACCAGCGACCTCATGGGCAATTTTGTTAATTAGTTCACATCGTTATCCAAATGGTGGACCATTATTATGGTTACTACTGCATAAAATGCACTATAAAATGAAAAGAGTTCCAGAATTCCCATATTCTCATATCATTATCTGTTTAAAAAAAATACACACACACACACACACGTAACAAGAAAGCAAATGAAAGTCTAGATTGCAAATGTATCTAGTCACCCAACAGCCCCTGCCTGGCGTTGACATGTAAATGAATCCGTTTGGACCCGCTTGCTCCATTGCTGGTCTACACGTCAATACCTGACTGTCCTGCCATTTATGTACGGAGAGAAATCAGCCCAAAGGCAATTACTTCCTGAAACGGGTATGCCCAAACCCAACTCCAAAATAAAGGCTAATGTACTTTACAAGTTTATTCATATGCAAACTGCATGTTGAAGCTATTTATCTTCTTTTATTTTTTTAAGTTTTTTTTTATTTATTTAAGAGAGAGTGAGAGAGAGAGAGAGAGATTGAGAGAGAGCATGAGCAAAGGGAGAAGCAGGCTCCCCATTGAGCAGGGAGCTCGATGCGGGGCTCGATCCCAGGACCCGGGACCGTGACTTGAGCCGAAGGCAGACACTTAACCAACTGAGCCACCCAGGTGCCCCAATTCATCTTCTTTTAAAGGAAATCAGCGCCTTAAAGACATCTTTGTAGTCTATAGTCAGGAGACTCTGATTTCTGGAGAAGGGTCCAGCCACGGATCGGAGCAGAACTGGTCAAGTCAATAGGCACATCCGGAGACAATGTTCCATGCCACACCAAACACTCAAGGATCCCAGGTGGCTTCCTTCTCAAACCAGAGACTTGAAGATCTGTGCTTGAAGGTTCATATGTTAGACCAAGGATGATGGCGAATTCGACTCCATGAAGGATGCAGGAAGCCCTCAGGAGGCTGGCCAGAGGAGGCCTGGGTCAAACACGGCCCAGGGCTGTGGAGCATCAACGCAGCCCTAAAGTCTCCGCCAAAGGTCTTCAGGCAAGTGACCTCAGCCCATTGAGGGTGCCTTTCCTTCCCTGTGTTGGTATCATGACCATCTAAAGGCAGCATCCTGCTGACCCGTGTGGCCTCAGTGTTCCTGTGACAGTTACAAAGCCTACTTTTCACTGGGGTTGGTTTTCAAAACATCTGTTAAAACTGGGCAGGCTACCAGAGGACCAACCCTAACGAAACCATTTTTAAAACTTCCTTTGAGATAAATATTTACATAGCAGTGAGATGAGGCGAATTTAAATATTTTTTCATTGTTCATATCTTATATAATGCTAACCGATTATTGCTTTCATTTAGGGAAAACCAACTTGGCACCTAGGTACTGACAGGGACGAATGCAAATATATGGGGTCCTGAGGCCCCTGAAATGCAGCCAGGGTCCCTGCCTTTCTACTCTCACTGTATCTCATTGAACTTTTGACTGTCTTCTTTTTTTTTTTAAAGATTTTATTTATTTATTTGACAGAGAGAGAGAGATAGCAAGAGCAGGAATACAAGCAGAGGGAGTGGAAGAGGGAGAAGCAGGCTTCCCGCAGAGCAGGGAGCCCGATGTGGGGCCCGATCCCAGGACCCTGAGATCATGACCTGAGCTGAAGGCAGACGCTTAACGACTGAGCCACCCAGGCGCCCCTTGACTGTCTTCTTATAAAAGTTTAGCAAAGTGAAACAAAACTGTGGGAGGAATTATAGTATTTAAAAGGAAGTCTGGGGTGGGCCCAGAATTTGCACATCCCACAAGTTGTCAGGCAGTGCTGTGGGCCAGAGTCCCTTCTGCGAGGATCACTGAACTGTGTGCATCTAATTCTAACACGAGTTTTCAATCATTAGGAGTTGCTTTGATGGTCTTCTAATTTTTCCCCCTTTTTGAATTAAAACAAAAAGCTAGCTGAGGTTTCTAAAGTTGGGCACTCATTTTTAATAATCAGAAGAATATTCTGTCCTTAACAGATCTTGTTTCCAAATAGCAGAGCAGGCAGCGTGGAACGTGCCTTCCCCAAGTCAACTCAGGCTGCAAAAAGGCAACCAGAACCTCGGGGAACATGTCCTGTGTGCTTCTTCCACAGCGCTGCCGCCTTGGGGAGCAGCCACGGGCTAGAGGGCTTCCCCAGAGCCCTCCCATGTGACAAAGGTGCAGGGGAACACCTCTCTCTTCTCCCTTAGAAACACGTGCATATGAGGTCATCGGAAAACCCTCAGGTTTCCTTCCCACTGTCAGTGGGAATCCCCTGTGTGCAGAGCTTCCCCTTGGCCAGGAGGGGGCGCTTGCTTCTCAAACCCACATGAGGACCCCTGGGGACCAGTCACTGGCTTGGTGGCAGTGCTGATGTGTTTGTTACAGGATCAGAAATAAGGACACAACATACCAACAGCTGTGTGTTTTTGCATAAACATTTAGAAGCATGCTTTTAGATGTCCCGTACAGATGCTTTCTCCCTTTCCGGCAACTAAGGATTAAAGTTTAGAGAACCCAGAGACTCTCCAAAGCAGCATGGGCAGGAGAGGGGGATGGCTAGGAAGACACCCAGACTCCCCGTGAAATTCCTCACGTAGACCCTTGGGGCGCCTGCCTCCCTGCTGCTGAGAAGGGGCTCTGGGTCGGGATCTGATTCTGAGGCTCTGCAGAGGTGAGCTGACCGGCCTCCCTCCGCGAGGTGGGAAAACAACCAAACCCCACGGACCCACGCCTGCAGGTCCACCACACAGGGGCTCCTCTTAACGTGTCTTTCTCCCCTGCTCTTCCGTTTTGTGTCACACGACATCTCTGCCTTTTGATACGGATTTATCTACAGAGTCCAAATATTTCTTTACCAGACAGGAAAACTGAGACCAAAAAGCTGGATGGCTTTCCAAGTGTCAGGAAAGAAAAACCCCTGGGAGAAGCAGACCGAATTCTGGGCCACCACATTCCAGGCTGCCGGGCGGAGAAGGGCGATCCCACATGTCTTGCTTCATTGTTTCCCGCTGAGGTCAGTAGATGCGCCCCTTTCTTCTTAGTATGAAGTTGCATGATTATGAAGTTATTATGAGGTTCCTGACTCTCAGCACTATCGACATTTGGGGACAGAAAACTGTCTGATGTGTGTGTGTGTGCGGTGTGTGTGTATGCAGGTGTGACGTGGGTCTGTCGGTCTGTGAGTGATGAAATGAAACCACCAGGTTCTCTTTGGGTGCAACTAAGGGCACAAGCCCCCTGCTTCTGGCGGAGTAAGAGTGACTGGATTTGCCTCTCTGCCTGAAATCACCGAGACACCAGGCAAAACCTCTGCCCCGCGGCTTCAGACGCGGGCCCTCAGGCGGGGTGCGGGCCCTGGAGAGGGGAGCCCCCATTTGCTGCCCCGAGAGGGCCCAGGAAGGCGACTCCCGCACTCACACAGTTGGGAGCCAGGAGCTCCTGATCCAGGCCCCTGAGAACAGCACGTTGCACATCCTGCGGAAGCGAGAGGGACCCAGCATGGCCCCAGCCGCTTCCCACACAGCCCAGCACACACGGCGTGATGGCCGCAGCCCGAGCCGCCCTCCGGGGGCCCCGGGGAAGAAAGTCCTAACCCCCCTGCTGCAAATCGGGCGCACAAACTCGACAGTCACGGTGCCTCCAGAGGTAGGCCTTCCGGTTTGCTGAGGCAAGACTTCCTTTCTAGAGACGCTGTTCTCTTTTTGTACACTATCCCCATGGATTTTGGGAGAAAGGCCTTGTGTGCCTGTGAATAAACATACTTTTTATTACTGAAAATAGGGGTTATTTCCATCTGGCTATAGTCACTCATATTAATATTTTTTTCAGCCTTTGCATTGAACAACGCCCCCCAAAACCCCCACCCTCACCCCCCAGGGAAAGGAAAAGCTCCCAGCCCCACCGGGACAGAAGGGAATGGATTGTGCTAACGATTTGCCAAATCTCGATTTTCCTTTCTTTTCAAAAGAGATAATATGGTAATAATCATACTAATAATGAAAATATCTCCCCCCAAGTTTGCAGGGAGGTAAGTGAGCTCATGCATACGTAATGCCGTAGCAAAGGCCGCACATGATAAATGCTGAGTAAATGTTCGCCAGCGGCCACTGTCACTGTTACCCTTGTTAGTAAAAGAACGGGGACATGGAGAAGTGTGAAACACCGGGGGAGAACCCCAGCTCCGATCCACCAGCCACTGGATCATCCGGTCGATGACCACCTCTTGCCCTGTTCTCCGGCAAGCACATGGTGATAATCACGAGCTCTCTCTCAACGCTCAGCAAAGTCACCATCCAAACCCACGGCCGTTCGACTCCAAAACCTTTGCTGCTTCATATCCCATAAAGCCCAGTTACTGGGGAACCTAAACTTACCAGCCACCTCGTCGTGTGGAAGGCACGCGGGTGACATGGCCACATGGCCCCCATCTGAGTGTTAGACCTCTGGGTCCTGGAGTCCTAGACTTTCACGTAGAAAACAATTCGGGATAAACATGAAGTTGCATCTGTTCTCATCTCTTTCCAGAGAGCTGCTACCACTCCCAGAAAATTTCTCCTGAGCAGTGCCCGGCTCCCCATCTGCAGATATGCCATTTACCTAGACGAGCCTTCCTGTAGCAGGAAATGCAGGAACGGGCAGACATGACTCAGAGTTCCAATTAAAAAAAGGAAATTTGCATTAGGCGAGCTAACTGCCTGTTTCAATTAGGAACAGAAGCTCTCCCCCCCTTCCTTCTGAAGGAGAGGGGAACGTCAGGGATGTGGGTTTGGATTTCTGCACGGGGGGTGGGGTGGGGGGGTGACTGTCCTGATTCAAAGTGCTTAGGGGGGCGGGGGGCTCAGAGATATGGCAACGTACAAAGGTTTGAGACCTGCCCATGACGAAGATGGATGCCTCCCTTCCACCGGGCTCTCTCTGCCTCTTTAACTCTTCCTCGTCTGTTCTCTCTGAGACCCTGGCAGCCCTCACAGCTGTGACCTCTCTAAACTGTCAGCCTCAGATTAACTGATACTTCATCAATTTCGCCTGAACTACATTTGCAACCCAGTCTCAGGAGGACAGCCAAGTGCATCAAACGCCATGCATTAGCCTCCCAGAGCCAGATTTTCTTCAAAACGATGGGGGCATTTTCCAATATCCTTGCAGGGGCCTAAGCAACAAGCCTGGGGGGACTCTGCCCGCAGGGGGAAGCGCAGGAGCCTCTGATTGTTCCTTGTAAATTTTTCATGAGGACATCTGCCCACGCTCCGGTCCTCGAGAGCTGCCCTCTCTGTCTGCGCTCAGGCCTCCTGACGAGGCATGAAAAACGAGAATGATTAGGCTCAGTCCCCATTAGCCAGGAAGTGGCTGCTGGGAGCGGTGGGATTTCGGGGCTGGGTCTGCTGGGGAAGGTCTTTGAAACAAAAGACCAGCCGGAGGTGGATGGCTCTTAGGTGAGCCTACAGATGGGGGCCACCCAGGGGGAGGTGCGCCCAGCAGCACAGATGGCCATGGCTGACGAGGCCGGGCCTGGAGAGGGCTGCTGGTTCCGCAGACCCCCGGGCCCGGCCTGGGGAGCCGCGCGCCTGGCCCCCCGCCCCCGCCCCCCGGGCGCGGCCTCCTGGAGGGGGGCGCACAGCCACGTCGAAGCCCGGAGACTGAAAGTGCGGGGGTGGGGGAGGGAATTCCTCCCCTTTTGAAATAATAGAACCGAACCATTCCTTTGGAAATACTAGCAGCTCGCACGCTTTAAAGTCTTATCTCCTTCCATACAGTTCAGATCAGGAGCCAGCAGCTCTTTCTCATCAATGCATCAAATCTTGCCGATGTCCTTTTTGTGCTCCCTTTGAAGTGACATGTGCTTCGATTTATTTTTAATCTTCTAAGTGATGTCGTAAGGACTGCCGCCCCTGTGACCCAGGACGTTGGTTCTCGGGGGCTGCTGAGCCGGGGAACGCGCGCCGGACCCCCACCGCCCCCGCGCGCTCAACCCCGAGTCCGCCGCCGTCCGAAAGCAACCTCCGCCGCGGGGGTCCCTCCAAGGGCGAGTCCCGCCCAGGGGGCAGATGCATCCAGAACCTCGCCGGGCGCACCTCGGGAAGGCCACCTTCTGCGCTCGGCGCGGCCGGCCGGTGGGGAGCGGCGAGCAGCCCTCCGTGGAGCCACAGCGCCGCCCAGCGGCCGCGCCGGGGCGCGCGTCTCCGCGGGGGCCCGGCCTGGGGAGCTGACCGAACGCGGGCTGGCGCGAAGGGCTCGCCCTGAAGATCACACCTTTAAGTTGTTATCCACATGAAAGAAGGCCTGGTACTGATTCGGAGCCACCGCGGTGGGGACATCTGAGAATGTCCATGAACGGCAGTGCGCACGGAGCTGAGGAATGGGTTCTCTTTCTTCGCCTTTTCCCCTCTCATTGCGGTGATTACAACATATTCCAGGGGAAAATAAAAATTAAATACCTTGACCTCACGGCTTAATTAATTCGTGGGTGTGTAACACGATCCAATCCAAAGATCGACACAGCTGAAACTGCTTTGGGTGGGGAGGGGGGCGGTGCGCCTCCTCCCGGACAGGAAGAAGTGGCCGAAATCCTGCTCAGGCTACCCCTCCTCCGCTCTGGGGTCTCCTCGTATTTTCCTTGTTTAGCACCCCCTAGTTCCTTAGCCACCCACTGGATGCTTAAAAGTCCTTACTGATGAATAGGTTGGTTCTCAAATCAGAAAGGCCTGCGTCTTGAGACACAAACAATGGCAAAATCTTTGCATCCCTCCCTGGCCTTATCTCTCCAAATCAATGTGGGCAATCACAACGTCTGTGAATGGTTTGTTTTTTGTTTTCTTCATCTATAAAAAAAAAAGAGAGAGATTTGCTGGCAAGAAAAATTTATAGTAGTACCATTTTTTCCCCCAAGAAGTTTTCAACAAATTACTTACCGGAACCTTTAAAAATCTCCTCTAAGTGAGTTATTTCAGAAAAGGTTATTTAGTGAGCACTGGAAATTATTAGATTAAACCATCGGAAATTGCTATTTTATGGGCTAAAAATCATCAAATATGAGTAATTTCATAAGATATAACCTAAAATACCTTTTCCTGGAGAATTAGATCCTACTAATTGGGTGTCTACTATGTCAGGCACTTTAGTAGTGAAGCAATTGAAGGAACAGCATTGCTACAGTTTCCATGCTCTTGGAGTATCAGGATCTATGAGGACTGAAAACCATAATCCACACAGTAAAGTGATGCTTCCATCATCCTACCATCGTGTCGTAAAGAATTTTCCGGAGTCTGAGAGAGACCACAGATGTGTGAGAGAACAGAGGAGTGTGAATCAGTGGTTTGCTATAATCAGAACTTGTCGAGGAATAGCTACCATTTATTGAGCACAGATGATCTGCCAGGCACACAGAACATCAATTTAATTTTAAAATGAATTGAGAATTAAAAAGTGAAAATAATAAGAAAAGTCTTACTCACAAATGCTGGTGGTCAAAATCTGAGGTGGGGTAAATATTATTTTCTCCTCCAAATACACAAAAGAAGGATTTCTTGGAAGCACATCTAGCAGAGAGCTCACACTTCATAATCATTTTATAGGTGTTTGCACATTCTAAAACTGGGTTCATTCATGGTAAGATCGAAATGCTTTCCCGTCTTCCCTGGCCTTTCGATCTCTCAGTGCACCTCTGCTCTGTCAGGGGCTATTGCAGTAGCTCGCATTTCTAGTCTAGAATGACATCGTCCAATTCTGTGTTCTCTGATCACGTACCCATTTAGTAAAACAATCTGTGAAAATAAAAACTCCTATGCATATTTATGTATTCATTCATTATAGACACACAACTCCTGAAGGTGTGTACATGAGAAAGCAAAGGCAAAAATGAACAACTTGGAAGGATGAGATAAGAGAAAGGAATAATATTTAAAATTAATTTGTATTTTAAACAAAATTCTGTCATAAGAAATATTTGAATTATTATATTTTAGTGAAAGAACTCTGATTAAATATTTGTTCCTTTTTGTTTGGTTTGACACTTTGTGATACAATAAAGTTCCAAGTTTCAGCTTATTTTTGATATTTAATTGTCAGAGCTGAAAAATCTCTTTCACCAAAGTATATAGATCCAAATTGAAGTGAATCAGTAGTTGCACTTTCTAATTTGGTTACCATGTTTCAATCCCATCCAGCGATTATCTGAAGATTTTTAGTTTAACAATCCTTTTAAGTACTTTGCAATGTGATAAATAGCAAACATGTTTGTACTACAGAATATTTTCATATTTATTTTCCATGTGTTTAAAAAGTGTTGCAACATCGTGGGGCACCTGGATGGTGCAGTCAGCTAAGCGTCCTGACTCTTGGTTTCATCTCAGGTCATGATCTCAGGGTTGTGGGATCCAGCCCCGCATCGGGCTCTGTGCTCAGCATCAAGTCCACTTGAGATTCTCTCTCCCTCTCCCTCTGCCCCTCCCACTCCTGCTCTCTTTCTCTCTGTCTCTCTCTCTCAAATAAATAAATAAATCTTGAAAAAAAATAAAGTATTGCAACATTGGGAAGGCTGACTTCCTGAGAATAATGTTGTGAATGAATGATTTGTGCCAGAATCCTTTTTTGTGTTGTTGTTAATAATTAGGCAAAGCATCACTGGTTACCCTTACATAATTTTTTCATTAATTGTTGCTTTGCTAACTGAATAATTTGCTGTTCAGAATAGAGCTCTAGTATGTCTTTCTTTAGTAGATCACAAAGAAGTTGTTACTGGTGTGTTCCATTATTGAAACTGAATTCAGGGATGCCTGGCTGGCTCAGTCGGTTAAGCGTCTGCTTTCAGCTCAGGTCATGATCCTAGGGTCCTGGGATCGAGTCCCCCATTGGGCTCCTTGCTCAGCAGGGAGCCTGCTTCTCCCTCTCCCACTCCCCCTGCTTGTGCTCTCTCTGTCAAATAAATAAATAAAATCTTAAAAAAAAGAAACTGAATTCAGCAAATACCATCCGATTGAACATGTTAGAAACATCTTTACTCTTCCCCAACTGTATAGCAAACCTCCAAGATGGAGTAACTTATTCACAAACTGGTTTCTTCCCATCTTCCATAATATTTATAGGAATCTTCCAAAAAGGTGTGAAGACAAAGGGTACCATTTTGTATATGACACATGGGTTTTCTCTATGTTGCTTTGGCCATTTTACCAAAGTAGGATGAAAAATATTTTGTTAGTTGCTGTGGCTTTCTCTCTCTCTCCCTCTCTCTCTCTCTATCTCTACCTCTTTCTTTTACTGAGAAAGAAAACTCAAAAGAGCCTTTTACAGAACTATCATTGAGTTTAGTGGAATTTTGCAAAGTATATGATTAAACAACATAAAACTTCTAGGCTTGCCAAAAGAGGTATAAATGCTTGTCTTCATATTTGGATTCTTAGTTTTCAATGGCTTGCTAATTATGATGGATTTGCACTTTCATTCGTTAATACCCCAAGGCAGTTACTCTCTGCACACAGAAGGTGAGGTTCACAGTTAACAAGAGTGGATGTAAATCTATATTTATAATAATTTTTCATAATTTTGAAATCGGTATTTGTTATTGTCCGATTTTGTTCGGCTGCCATCATCTTCATCCAGTTATGATGGATGAAGAACTCGCATCAAGAGCAGAACATTCGGCAGCTCTGTTACTTCCTCTTAGCTTACCTGTGCTTGCAATATTAGTATTAACCTCAATCCATAGTTTTTGCAGAAATACTTTTAAGGTATTTATCCACTTTGCAGCACTAGCAAAGTAAAACTAGGGTAAAAGAATCTATCAGGGCACTCGGCCATAGGATGAGTAACCTGCAGTCACTCCTTGCACTGAAAACGTGGGAGGGCAGGCGGCACTGCCATCGAGGCTCCCCTCGCCCTAGGGACCCCCGCTCTTCCCCGGGAGGACCGCCTGACGCCCGATGGACCGAGAGCACCAGGGCCCCGACGCACGATGGTGCCGTCAGTTCTGCTCCAGCGCTTGCTTTGACACACGCATTTGTGCCAACACGGTTCTTATATTAGGGAACAATTTGAGAATCATGTAAATGCTGTGTCTGCAGATGCATGATTTCATTCGCAGAAACACTAGGTGAACACAAATGACTGCACCCAGCCGATCCGAGCCTGGGAACACACACACGCGCCTCCATCCCCTCCCGGCTGCGACAGACGGCCACGCATGTCATGAGCCACATGCATCACGTCTGCCCCCGCACTCCACATCTGCCTCCTTCCTCCACTCCCCGCAGCTCACAGGCTGACCCCTCGGCTCCATTCCTCAGGCAAACCTCCGGTTTGTCTCAGGGTTAAGTGAGATCTACCGTATTTACGGTAGTATCCATGTAGCTGTCCTCACGTGCACAACTGTACGACTCTTTATATGAGGTTCTTAGGCTTTTTTTTTTTTTTATCTCATTGATAACCACATCCAGGGCTGTGCCCCTAGCTCCATGTTCCCCATAATTGATTCATTGCCCAATTTTGCATAGTTTGGCTATCTTTAGGAATACACGTCTCCTGTTGTAACAGAACTGACCTCAACTTGTTCCTTTCTGCCTCTTCCACCGCCTGCGGCCGAGAGCATCCCTGACTTATTCATGCACCTGGACTGGACATGAGAATCTGGAAAGCCCATGGGAGAAAGTGGCATCCACTTTCTGGGGAAGGTCCCCAGGCCAAGGAAACAGAAAGCCCACTGATGTTGTATCAGGTACTTATTATGCATAATTTCAGTTTCATCCTCACGACAGTCCTGGGGCTAGACATTCGTATCCTCGTGTTAAACACAGGACATAGAGGCCCTGAGTTATCAGGACTTACTGAAGGTCCTGCAGCTTTTACAGCTACTGGATACCATTGCCCAGCTCCCGTCCATCACGCTTCACTGGTGGGTGTCCTGGTCCCGATCCTGATCCACCAGATGTCCTAATAGAAATCCTGTGTCCTCGCTTCTCAGAGAGACATACATTGAAAGGCCACTGAGCTGTCACCTCCTCTAGGGAGAGAGACACCCACCACCAAAGTTGAACAAGATGGCGAGCTGAAGACATCTGAGTCTGCGCAGCCTGGTCTCTTCTGGGCTGTGACCAACAGTGGCTCTAAGGAGCACGTTTCCCCCAAAGTGCATATAAGGGGCAGCTATGGGGGGAGTTAGTGTTCATGACTGCAGCTCCTGGTACCAGCTTTTTCTGCTGCAAATGCCTGGTGGTCTCCGTCGAGGGCGGCTTCCATCAGAAGCAACTCCGGGAGGGAGCTTGCTCCCCAGGAGGCCACAAAGCCTGGAAACAGCTGCTCCAGGACCTGGCCCTGACGGGGATTGTCCCCGCACCCCGCTCTTCCCCTCTGTGGAAACAGATGTCTGTCTTTGGCTGCTGGCCAGACTGGAGGCCTCTTCCCACATGGTCGCAAGCCCTGGCTGTGGAGCTGGGGGAAGTCACTTTGACTTTCCTAGTTTCAGTTTCCTCTTACATAAGCTAGAATAAATGCCTCTCAACGTCGCTGCAAAAATTAATTGGGATAAGATACAGCCCAAGGGCATGGCCATAAAAGGCCCTCAATCCCTATTAGCTGCCTTCTTGTGTCTTGTGCGTGGTGTGGGGTGTGTGGTGTACAAGTCGTGTGTAAGACAGTCTACGGTGTGGCTCATGCACACGTGTGTTTGTGTGTACACGGTGGGTGTGTTGGGGTGCGTGCTCCCCCCACTCTAGAGCACAGCGCACAGGAAGTTTCGACGGCGTTTCTTTGCTATGGTGCAGCTCATTCGGGAAGAGCCACTTTTCCCAAGTGGCAGTCCCAGGGTGAGGGAGAAGGGATGTCAGAAGAAAGGACGCGGGGGCCAGCGAGAACAAGCCGCTCACACACAGTGGTCTGCTGTCCTCGCCAATACGGCGGACTGAGAAGGGCACAACCTGAGTCCGGTCCCTCGCTCCATCATTTGCCAGCTGGGCGACATGCGACAAGAGCCCGCGGGAGCCTCAGCATCCTCGCGGCCGTGCGGAGAGACTGGCTCCAGGCCCAGGGAGCAGCCCCGTGGGCCCCGGCTGCCTGGCGGTGGGCTGGCCTGGACGGTGCACTGAAGGGAGGAGTTGGCCTGAGCCTGGCCTCCATGGGATGGGGCGGGAAAGGGGAGGCAGGTGCTGAGCAACCTGAGCCCCATCCCACCAAAGGGCAGTTTGTTCCTACAGAACAGAAAGTTCCTACAAAGCTGGACTATGTCCTCATAGACGTCCTGGAGCCTTGACCAGCTCAGTTCCCTCAGGGGCCTCTGGGTCCATGCATCTCGCAGCTTCACCTTAAGTCCAGGCAGGGGAGGGACTACGCTCCTCCCCTGGCCTGTGCGGGTGTGTGCGTGTGAGCACACACACACACACACACAGTGCACATCCAGCACAGAGCCCTGGCCCAGCACTCCTCTCTATAGGGACAGCTTTCTCTTCTTGCCACTTCTCGTCTCGTACATTTTCCCTGCGAAGCTGCTCTCTCCCACAGGCACGTGAACTTGACCGGAGTCCTGTTGGCCAACAGCTCAGTGGGGGTAAGAGTTCTTAGCTCCCAGGGTTGGGGTTAGTGCTAATAAATCACCGTATGGAAGTAAATACCAAGCACGCAGTTGGTGCACAGGAGGAAGTCTGGGTTCACCGCCCGCAGGTCTGGAAGCTCTGTCTCTCTCCCTTCCATTTATTGCTCTATGATTCCATCACAGAGTGGAGCTCCTCGAACGCAGGGTCCTCCCTAGCTCCTCATCTAGAGAGAAGCATCAGCATCGCATTTGGGACTGGAGGCAGGGAAGGTTTCCTGGGGACGCCCAGTCCCCCAGTGCGGTGGCTTTAGTGACTGGTGTTACTGGTATTTCAGGATGCTCACGGGAGGGGAAGTGCAGTTTGTTCTAGGTTCTTTGAGCCTTTTCTGATTTCCTCAGATCCAAGGGTCAAATAAGTCGTCTGCTTCACCCACACAGAAGTACAGATGGCCCCAGATTCTGTGCCTGTGAGTTACTGTCAAATTCCACAACCCCCACCGGACAGACTGTGTAGTGAGAGCCACTTCAGCGAGTCAGGCTGAACGCCCAGAGATGGGGCCTGACGTTTTTCCACCTTGCATCTTGCTTGCTCCTGGCTCTGGCACCGTTCTGCATTCGCCCTGCTCTCAACTTCTGACTTGCTTTCTTCTCCTATGATTCCTTGGTTCCTTTATGTGTTGTTCAGGCATGGCTGCCCTGATCGGTCATCAGATACATACCAGCGAGGAGCTAAATGTCTACACTCGCCCCAAGCATGCACTCTGTCTACACCCGGGCATTTGCACGTCCTGCTCAGAAACCTGAAATCAGCCTCCTTGGCCGATGACCCAGCCAGATGATGCCCGTTCCCTCTCCAGAGAACTGTGGGCAGAGAGTTAGTCTTGACCTTGTTAGTCCGTGGCATTATTTGATAACATTTTAATAAAAGTGCTGCTTCCTAAG
Source organism: Mirounga leonina (assembly GCF_011800145.1). Classification (NCBI taxonomy): domain Eukaryota; kingdom Metazoa; phylum Chordata; class Mammalia; order Carnivora; family Phocidae; genus Mirounga; species Mirounga leonina. The sequence continues at coordinate 4,450,646 of NW_023270277.1, forward strand.
CACTTAATTTGGCACACCGCATGAGGGTGTGATTCATGTCTCTCCATTTAAAAAAACAAAGCGAAACAAAACAAAATTATTTATGGTACTTTTTCTTCTGGGAAGGAATCCACATGTGGTGAAGCATTTCGCAAATATCATTCAGGAGCTGGCAGCTTTTTAGAATGAAAATCCCATTGTAAATCCTTCCAATGAAAAGAACACACTTTAGGAAGCACACAGGCCTTTTATGGGGCATTAGTTTCCCCTGGTTTCCTGACCAATGTGATCTCTGCCACTAACAGTTGTCTTTAAACCTGCTAGAGACAGAAGAGCACTGGACGAGGGGCCCAAATCCCCGGGCCGGCACCCGCTGTGTGACCTGCTCGGGTTGCTGGGTCTCAGCACCACCCTGTGAAGGGACCGTCCTCACACTGACTCAAAAGAAGTCGCCAGATAAAACTGGAAGCTGGGAGCCAGGCGTAACGCACCTGTTGAATGGATGGTTCCACTAACGAACAAAGGGAAGGTTATCGGCAAATTGTATTCAACAAGTGCACGAAATCGGCGTATCCAACGTAAGAACTGATTTTCTGTTTCTGTATTTGAAGGAAATGACGGGTGCAGTCATTCTTTCTCAGATACACAGAAAGGGACGCTGCTGAGAGCCGGACAGTGAGGAGGAGAAGGTGCTTCTGAGCCCCAGTGAGAAGGAAGGGGAGAGAACTGTCGAGGTGGTGCCTGGCTGGATGTGGGTGAAGCTCTCTGCGTGGGGCCATACATACAGCAGCTCCTTCCATCCTGGCTTCGATTCGGTGCCGCAGAATTTTCCTAAGTTTACACAGAAGGACGGAAAACTCGAGCCACATATGGCAAAGCACAGAGCCCCCCGCTGCAGACGGGGCTCCTTCCGCCCCTTCGTAATGCCCCCCAATGCTGTGTGCCCCTCCACTTCCCCAAGTTTTTGCCCAAGGGAGTTCTCTCCCTCCCTGGAAAAAATGGAGAGTAGTAGAGGAGGAGGAAGAAGGTCTTTCCTCCCGGGAGATCGTGCGAACATGACCTGGCAAGAGAGAAAATGGAAGAGGCGTCTCTGGTCCCCAGGAAAGCTCACGGGCTAAACTCTAAATGTCAAAAAGGACCAACTGAAATGGTGGCATAAACCACAAAACAAACAATACACCTTTTGAGAAGAAATTTAAGGCAGTGAGGTTAAACTTGTTTCCTCTGAATATTGCCTCTTTTAACGGAAAAGCTTATGCAACCATTGGTTGAGGCAATCAGGGCCAGAATGATGGTGACGATGAAGAAGACATCAGACAGAATACTTGAACTCGACAAAGGCAAAGACGCCAAGGCACCTGCTCATGCTTGTTCTTAGGGTTCAGTCGAGCTGGAAAGTTAATTTTCAGCAGAAAAGTGAATTCTGTGAGAAGCACAGTGAAGAGGAAGAAGGTTGAGGACCCATGCCACCAGAGAGGCAGGAGGGAGGGCCCACAGCACGGGGTGCAGGGCTCGGGGGCCGGGATGTCGCCTTAGACCCATGGGTGTCTCTGTTAGCTGGCACTGCCCAGCCTGTTTGTACATCCCAACCAGAGGGCTCGTTCTTCCACAGTGACACATTGGCCTTCCACGAGAGCTCAGGGGGCCACAGACAGGGACTCTGCAACCGTGACCATGTCCAGACCAACCTTCCAGAAGAGAACTCAAGGACCAGCAGGACACTTTCTGATGTCCCCTTGTTCCCTCTGTCCCCACCCCACAAACCCCTCACCTCCTTCTCCACCAGAAGTTTAAAGACGTGGGGCGCCTGGGTGGCTCAGTCGGTTAAGCATCCGACTCTTGATGAGTTCAAGCCCCGTGTTGGTCTCCACACTGGGCATGGAGACAACTTAAAAAAAAAAAAAAATCCTGAAGACCTAATAGAAAGAGTTCTGTTTTCAGGAGATACAGAGGTGAGGCAAAGGGAAAGAGGACCTGCCCCCATGCTACCCCTTTTGCAACTGAGCCAGACCAAGTAACTGCCAGCTCTTTGCAACAATCTGTGGCCCATCTGGGCTCTGCTCATGAATGCGCCCAGCAGAGCCCCCAGGGGTGTGGCTCTTACCCCGTCTCCCTATTCTCCTAGATCCTAAGGACGCATCAAGGCCCCAAACACTGCCTCCACCTCAAAGTTACCAGCCTGCCCCCAAGAACCGGAAGGGCTCTGATTTGGCCATGGAGCTTCTGAGCTCTGCTCCTGCTCTGTAAAGTGAGGGTAGTAACAACAGGACTCCCCCTCTGGGCCCATGGCACCGACGACTGAGGGCCACATGGTACGCAGAGACCTCGGCCTGTGTCCGGCACATGCACGCCCTCTGTGGATGCCGTCCTCGGTCTTCCCTAGGCAAAGGGCCAGCAGCACCTGCCCAGCCTGTCTCCCCATCCTGCACCACCACGCTGGAACCCCTGCAGCTCATGCCACCTTGTGGGGTGCGGAGACTCGGCTAATCACATGTCATGCTCCTCCTCTGGATCAAGTATAGTTTGTTTTCGGGTGAGAGGTGTTTATACTACTTCAAAAATCTGGTGAAAGCAAGAAGCCTTCTCTCCAAAAAAAAATGTATCCAGTGGTAATCAACTTCTACAGTGATTACCGTGTGTGCCATCCTATTAACTCACTTAGCTATGTGAACAACACCGTGAGAAAAGTAATATTGGCATTCTAATTTTGAGGACGAGGGACCTGAGCCAGGGAGATGAAGTGACTTAACCAGATCATGTGCCCCCTAAGGGCAGAGCCAGGAGGTTCTCACGTGTACCAGCCTCACACTTGGAGTTTCAAGGGATTTTTGGATCCCAAGCTAAGAAATATTGGTGTAGGTCCCGTGACCTATGGGGCTCCTCCTGGAACCCGTGGGGTTTTGTGAGCATTACATGAAATCGTGCATGAGAAAATACGTTGCAAGTTGTAAGAGTTAAACCATGAGTGTCCTTGACCTTTGCTTTTTCCTTACTGCCTGGCCATCGTCGCCTCCGCTTCTCCACCACTCATGCTCCCTAGAGGGGCCCCACTGAAAGCAGCATCCTGCTCGAGAGTCAGCTCAGATTGCCTCCCAGGCAAACCAATCAAACCATCCCGCACGTTAACTGGAGCCTGGAATTCCGTGTTGAATTTCTGATGACATTAGCAAAGCACTCAGGCATCTCTCCATGGAATTACAACCCTATTATGTACAATTGAGTATACATTACTCCTTATTTTCATGTCATTAGCTTGGATAAGGCTATTTCTAAAGCACTGAAGTATGTTAAGAGTTACTTAGGGGCAAAAAAAGCTGAACCAGGAAAGCAAGATTCAAAATGTGATCAGGTAGAGCTGTTTTTTTAATGAGGCATTCGTACGTCAACTCGGGTAATTAAGCAAATATAATAAAATGAGACAAATTGTTGTTTTATTTATTTCTATTTTCACTATGGTCCAGTCAACTTTGGATCCAGATCCACCTGTACAAAACACACATTACAATGTTCCTATCCATGCCGTCAATTTCCCTCTGCCTGCTAGGATGCATATCTACATACATTTTTCTGCTTGTAAGAACAAGCCTTGGGCCTGATTGGAAAGCAGGCGGAGTCTTTCCCAATACCTGGAATGCTTTTTTTAAAAATGACACAGCGGGGCGCCTGGGTGGCTCAGTCGGTTAAGCTTTGGCTCAGGTCATGATCCCGGGGTCCTGGGATCGAGCCCCGCATCGGGTTCCCCACTTGGCAGGAAGCCTGTTTCTCCCTCCCCCACTCCCCCTGCTTGTGTTCTCTCTCTGTCAAATAAATAAATAAAAATATTTTAAAAAATTAAAAAATAAAAAATAAAAAATGACACAGCTGCCAGTGACTAAGCAATTTGGGCATGATGTTGAAAAACTGGACCATGAAGCTAGATGAGCAGCTGAACTATAATCATTAAGGTTCGGATACTGGCTCTGTTGCCCATCATCTGGTCATTTCTTCTCTCTTGACCATACTTTCTTCTGCAAAGTGGCCTAAAACCATGTCTATTGCACGAGGTGTCTTAAGAATTAAATAAAGTAGTGTACATGAAGAGCTTAGCTCGTGAATGGTGCATGATAGGCACCTGATTAACGCTTATCATTGTTCATTACCACTGAATTGCCAATTTAGGCAACTCATAACCTTACTGAGCCTCAATTTTCTTACCCACAAAATGGGAATAATAATGTCTATGTCAGGGTGCCTGAATGGCTTAGTCAGTTAAGCATCTTGATTTCAGCTCAGGTCATGGTTTCAGGGTCGTGAGATCATGCCCCATATCAGGCTCCCGACTGGGCATGGAGTCTGCTTGGAGTTCTCTCTCCTCTCTCTCTGCCCCTTTCTTGCTCTCTTTCTCTCTCTCTCTCTCTCTCAAGTAAATAAATAAATAAATTTCTTAAAATAATAATAATAATATCTACGTCACAACCTTACTAGAAGGACCAAAAATGGTAATGGTGGTTGTTGCTATTGTTAAGCACTGTGGGTTGAGAGGTGAAGTGAGCTTCTGAATGATGGAAGCATCCAGCCTCATCCTGAAGAATGAGAAGGACAATGGGGCTCATCAAAAAGGAGAGCCAAGCATCAAGAGGACACGTCGGCTGCATCGGCTATGATACCATCACCTGAGGGCAGAAGGGAGTAGAGGACCCAAAGTGCCAACAAAAACGAGATGTCAGTGATGTCATCAGGGTAGCGTGGTGGGGGCAAGAAGATGCAAGCAGGTGATGGAGGACTTGATCCACCTGACCCAGGAGGCGGCCGGGGTGCATGAGGACAGGGGAAAGGTCATGTGCTCAGGTTTGAGCTGATGGCAGAAGGCAGGCACTTGGAGGAAGCAAAGTGATCGGCCAGCTATGCTTGAAGTCTTATGAAGAAGTGCAGGATGAGATGAGGACCACTGTCTTTGTGATTGCACGATCCCTCTTCTGCTATCATTCCGGGGCTTCCCACGTGGTGACATGGGTGGCCCTTCATCAGTGACCAGTCTTGCCCATGGAGTCATTGATCCATAGGTTTTCCATGTGCCTCTGTCCCCCAGCTGGCATGAACTAGGTCACATGGCTGCCGAGGTGGCCGATGGTGGCCAGCCTGGGGGAGAGCGCTGGCCGGCAGCCCCAGGTGGGGCCCACATGTGTGGTCCCGGAGTGCTGCACGAGACTGAAGCGGGGGAGCAGGGAGTGGTGTGGATGGAGGAGGGGTGCCATGCTCTCCAGGGTGGAATGAAGATTTATCCTTTAATTTTCCAGCAATCTGAAATCAACAACCCAGCCCACTGGGCAGAACCTCCCAGGTAGGGGCCAAAATAAAAGATAAGGAATAAAGTCACCGTAGGTTTCCATCGTGAGTCGGACATTCTGAAAGGTCAGCTACCACACTGGACAGTGGGTGGCCGTGAGCGTGACTGGTGACATCTCTGGCAGCCCAGGGCACACTTCCCCTATGCCGTGACCATCACTCCCCACACAGGGCAATTCTGCAGATTTGGGCTGCGTGGGCCCCATCACCAACCTGCTCAGAAGTGCCACTCACTGCAAATGAGAAAACTGTGTCCTCAGAAAATACCTTAGCAAGGGAGCTTTTCTGTTCCCCTCATTGTCCTGCTAGCAGCCAGCCAGCCTTAAAAGATACCAGGAAAAAAAAGGAAGATAAAGGAAATATGGAGAAGAGATCATATTATATTGACACACATTTCCACCAAAATTACCTGGTAATTTACCTTGGCAGTTAAGGAACAGTGTCTGTTGATGACCGTCCTATCAAAATTTCCCCTGAGGTTTGTCAGCAGGATTTCAGAGATGAAAACAAGGCTATCCAGTGGAGCTCCCCATCAGCTGTCAGTTGCATGCCGTGCATCACCCACTTTTACATCCTGTAATTAAATCAGTGAGCCTTTCAGACTATCTCTGTTTCTAAATAACATGGAATGAGGATCCTTCCAACCGCTGCTCACATGCAATTTGTGCTGTCACTGTCTGACTTGAGGGATGGTAAGGAAGAAGAAGTAAAGTCCATCTGGGAATTTCATGCAACCAGAGAATGCCAACAGATAAGAGAGGTGGGGAGTATACGCAAATGTTATAAATGGGGTCCTCTGTTGTCACAAATCTTGCAAGGAGAAAAAGGTTTGGGATTGGCTCTTTGGAGCTCATATTTTTAAAGAATGCACTCCTACCTCATTTCCACATGGCAAAAGCATTATCCTCAGTAACAGGCTGAGATTTTTGCATGAATTATTAAGGATCCAGGCCAGAAAACTCAGAGGTAATTGCTTCAATTTGTCAATAGAGATGCAACTTGTGACCAGACCAAGAAGATTGGAGATAAAAATCAAAGAAAAGGAGTGAAGGCCAAAGATGGAACTCAAGGAGTATGTCCGAAAGGAGTTACCAAAATAGCACACAGCAGAAGCCCCTCAGGAGCTGGGAGGCAGAACGAAAGGGTCTGTAAATCAGGACACAGAGCAGGAACTGTGGATCAGAATGTGAGGACAGAGGTCAGGGGGCCAGCACTGGCTGGGTTCCACAGGCTTCTATGCTTTTGAGGACAGGAAACGCTCTTTTAAAGGCCCCAGGCACCAAGAAAGAAGAGTCACAAGCACCCTGCTCAGGCTGGGGCTGTTTTGAGCTGTCAGCAGCACCCGTAAGAAGGAGAAGCTTCAAGATATCAGCCGACGGTGGCAGAGCCACGCCAATAGTCCATGACTATTTTACACCGACCTCCCTTACTGCTCACAACAGCCATGTGCAGCGAGTGTGAAACAAGAGATCGTACAAAGTGAAAGTGCACGCCAATGGGGTGGGGGGGGGGGGGAGTGTCACATAAGCCACTGAGACCTTTGGACTTGGTTCTGGATACAATGGAGTTTAAGCAATTAGGGGCTATAGACTCCTCTGAGAAACTGATAAAACACTCCAATCTTTCCCCCAGGATTAAAAAACAAAAACAAAAAAAACAGCATTCAGACATTGTTTCCAAAATTTCTATATAAATTCAAGTGGTTTACAGTCCCTCTGAGGCCCATGCATGGATGCCCCAGCTTATAAAAATGTGCAGTAGATAACATGAGGTCAAAAAAGAGTGCAGGAAATTGACATATCTAGAGATGAACGTATTTATTCATAACTGTGTGCAAAATTCCATTGTTGATACATAATTTGTTAATAAATATTATGATATTTATGTTGTTTCAACCTAAAATTAGACTAAGGAATGGTCCTATTCCTAATCATCTGAAGACAAGCTCAAAGAACTTGATTTTTATTAAACTTCCTACATGCCGCGATTACAACTACACAGACACCATATTCCCTGAAATTACAAATTTCCTGTGAATACAAAGCAATGAAAATCCTGAACTGTTCTTAAAATAATAATCTATCAGCCACTTACAAATTGGCATCAAAATACCTAAACCTACTCATCTAAGGTCCTCTGATCCAGCATTTGTCAAGGTGAATGCGAAAGGCCACACTGTTCCTCATTCTTGGCAGGCCATTCGTTGCCACTGTATTGATTTTACTATACTAATTATCAAAATGGGTGTATGGAAGCAGGTACTCCCTAGGCAAATAGGCCTGTCTTATTTACAACTGGAAATTTCAAGAGGACCTCCAAACACATTTGACGAACAGCATCGTGTGCTGATGTAAATCAAGAGGGCCGGGGGTTCTTTCAATCTGTGAGCAATTTTATCGGCATATTCTGAAATAGCTGGACTTCGCTGCTCCTACTAGGCAAATTACAAAAGCTGAAAGTCAGCACCTAAGAGGTCAGATTTGACGTGAGCCATTTATAACATCACAGGCTATGCTGGGGCAGTAAGCCCACAAGGGCAGGGCAAGGTTATCACACAGCCTCTGACTGGGACACACGTGGGTCAGGCAGCAGATAAAGACAGAAACTGCAAGGCCAGATGTCTCAGGCTCTTTTCCATTTCCATTTCCAAAGGTCTTCTGATCGCTGCCTGGGAATGCACTTATGTGGCCGACCTCCTGTCTTCTCACCCCATGACAGGTGCATGGCCCCTGTGCCTCCCAGCATGGCTCTGGTTTCTCTGGGTCTCTCCTCTAGGTGCCTCTTAAAGGAAACCCACCTTGCACCCATCTGCCTCTTGAGACTGCAGGATCCTCCATTGGGGACAGTGCAGGAGGGGCTGGAGGTCAAGATGTCCAGTGACAGGTAGGTCCCAGCACCCAGGCCTGGATCAGGAGGAGCCAGAGGCCTCAGAGTAAACCCAGACCCTTCATGCAAGGGGACTATAGAGCATCAGATCTGGGAAGGTAAATGTGTCCTCAGGAAAAAGAGTTGGGGGAAAGGATAAAGCTCAAACCCAAAGCCAGGAATATCTGGAAATAAGATTCAAGATGAGATCCAATGTTAAGAGAAAAGGAAGAGGAATCAATCATCGTGTTGTGAGAAGAGCTGAAATATCTGAATCTTGTTCTTACTGGACACAGGCTGCAGGGTCCTTGGAAGGGATGACCTAGACCAGGAAAGGGATCAGGATGACTAGACATGTCCCCGGCACGTGGCTGTGTGACGCAAGCCACAGCTTCGTAATCCTTCTGAACTGGGTTAGAATTATGCTGACAGCTGACACCCTTTACAGTCTGTGTGTGTTTGGGCAAATCGCCTCTCGGAGCTGCAACCTTATCAGCTCCATAAGAAGATAGCTTTTATGGATATGGTTTTATGGGGATCACTGTGAATGTACATGGAGCCTCCTCCTACAGTATCTGGGGTGTTGTGGTGTCATTGACATTGTCTGAAAGCTTCCGTGACCAGACTTAGTCTGTTTTCCAAATGTTCCTTAACCCCGTTCCCTCCCGAGGGCAGAGTTTTCAGCTACATCAGCCCAATACCCAGGACTTCTTGGTAGACTCCTGATTACGAGTACTCTGCCCCATTGCTCCATAAGTAAACTTGTCCTCCCGGGCTTTCTGATGGTTCAGAAAACAATTTTTTCATATTCAAGGAACTCAGAGGACTCTCCATTTTTTGACTTTGTACACTAGAGTTCTCTGTAGCCGCTCCCCTCCCGTGCTGCCAGTGTAGACAAGGCAACACCGCTGGATGCAGATGGCAGCTTTTGTCTGGTAATGGGGAGAAGAGGGAGGAGTTTTGGCGGATCTGGGGGCTGGGAGTAAAGATAAGGTGGCTGAGAGGGATGGTACAGCTCCCCATTGTGGTCAGAGTTAGAGCCAGTGAAAGATCTTTACTAGGAACTTTGTGAGTCTGGACACAGAACCGATAGAGGTCCCATTGAGCAGAAGTGACACTGGGTTGGGGAAGTGGTTGTTCTTTTGCCTTTGCTTAGATTCCAGCAGCTTTCTCGCATACCCTCCAGCCAGTGGCTTGTGGGGCACAAACACTGGGCTTCTTTTGATGGGTATTGGATCCTGAGGCAACAGACCCCTCCTTCAAACAGCTCCGTGGACAGATATGGATGGCGTGAGGCAAGCAGGTGACCCCTCATGGGTGGCTCTTTCTTTTCACCTTCCATCTCATTCCCTCCATCTCCTCCTTTGATGTTCTCTAGCACTGGAGCTGGCTTGCTTTAGCAATATGTGGGACACGCTGGGGAGTTGTGGTTGTAGGCACAAACCAATGTTGCTGAAAATTTTTCCAGGAATACTTGTGAGGAGGAGGAGGAAGAGGAGGGTTGGTGAAGAAGAGCACATGATGTTTCATTGCCACAAAAAGAGGGCCCGATTCCATCCATCATTTGTGGGTTCAGAAAAACTTAGGGATGGCTTGTTCTCAGACTAAATTTGAACCAGTATTCACACTTTATTATTGCTAGAAGGAGACCTAAGACGACCCAGTATAGGATTGTCCATTCGCATCCCCATAGAACTGTGCATCTCTGAGGGAAACTGAGGCACGATGTGCAGAGACAGGTGCCTAATGACACCATCCAGCTACAATCCTTGTCCTGCAGTCTCCAGGAGGCCATGGGGGCCTCCAACAGTACACATTTAATCAGTATCTGTCAGAAAGCTTAATAGATTTCTGTCTCTACTTTCAGAACACATTATTTCTAGGCTGTGAAAAAAGCATGAGGAATTTACTTTTAAATATACAATATTCTTTAACAACAACAATAAAAATCCCACTTCCTTCAGGCTAAAATGCCCGTCTGTTTTCCCCTTTCTGAGTCCACTGGGCCATGCAGTACCCGGTGAAGATCTAGAGGAAAAACCCTTCCCTCTCTAGGCCTGGGTAGAACAATGAGAGGGCATTCTATGGCAGGACAGGTGGCCTGTGGTGGGAGTCACTCACCCATGGCAAGGAAATAATCAATCACAAATCTAATTTTGAGTTAAGTGTTTGAGAGAGGGTGCAGGAGAAATTGATAAAATGATAAATCAGCCTTGATTTTAAAATAAGACAAAGAAAGATGAGCCCTGACACAAATTTTCTCTGCTCGATGATTCTTCCTTCTATCCTGACTCAGTGGAACACAGCACCCATCCAGCCGTCCTTCCCGTCCAGCCTAAGCTCGCCGCCCCACCGGCCACTGGGCTGAACTCGGGGCCCCAACCCTTGACCATCTTGCAGGGCTTTGCTCTAGCTCTTTCTTTACACCTTCCCTCAGGTTCCCTCCATCAGCTCCTTTGCCCTCACCCCACATACTTATTCAAATGTCCCCAACCCATTCATTAATTAAAAAAAAAAGAACAAGAAGAAGAAGGAAGCTCAACCTCCTTTTATTTTGACTTGGTCATCCTCTGCTTCCTTCCTTCTAATTCTAGAAAGACAGTCCGAAAAGGAGAAACCCATGAGCACCAAAGGGAGTGAGGCCCACGTGGAGAGTTGGTCAGTGGAGAAGGCCCCAGGGGCAGGCGTGCCCAGAGGATGGGCTGCCCTGCCTCGTGGGCGCCTCATCCTGGGGACGGCAGCTTGGGTGACGGAGGCCCACCCCGCAGCTCTCTGGGTTCGTCCCTGCAGGGGCAGAGCAGACGGGACGTGGGACCGTGGACCAGGCCAGAGTGCGGGGAGGGCCGCCCCCAGGCCAGAGCAGCAGTGTAGACCTCCCTGGGCCCTGGGGGGCGTGGACGGTGGCAGGAGAAGGAGCTCGAGAGGGAGGACAGGGAGGGAGCCCAGCAGGAGGCAGAGAAGGGCCCCACCGTGGACTCCCTCCCACGCTCTTTATCACACCCACTGCCCTCTCCGGGTTCCATGACTCCCCACCTGGCAGGACCACTCTTTCATTACAGCCTCATCTTCTCGAAGCCCTGGGTTCAGCTAACTCTAACAGACAAAAGGTTACTGAGCACGGACATGATAATTGCTCATAAATCCTCCTGTGCACACGCCGGGCACTGGGGAGAGCGTGCAGCTGCGGCCAGGAGCCGAGGGGAGGCAGCCATGTCCCAGGAACCTGCCACAACCCCTGTAGGAGTTGAATAGGAGATGGGACTTAGAAGATCCCTAAAAAGGGGCGCCTGGATGGCTCAGTCGTTAAGCGTCTGCCTTCAGCTCAGGTCATGATCCCAGGGTCCTGGGATCGAGTCCCACATCAGGCTCCCTGCTCAGCGGGAAGCCTGCTTCTCCCTCTCCCACTCTCCCTGCTTGTGTTCCCTCTCTCGCTGTGTCTCTCTCTGTCAAATAAATAAAATAAAATAAAATAAAATAAAATAAAATAAAATAAAATAAAATAAAATAAACTTTAAAAAAAAAAAAAGAGGAAGAAGATCCCTAAAAAGAAAATGAAAAAAAAAGGAGGAAGTCACACTCCCTCTGATGAAGACAAGCCACTTGTGAAGGAAGGATAGAAGATCTTGGAATGGAAAAAAAGAAGAATATTGGATCTTTAAGAATCAACAAATGAAAAACACACCATGCGCTATCTGGTTAACCATTAGATTGGTCAGGATTCAAAGGGAAAAGAAAGAAAATGATTTAAGGGCAGGACTTGAGAACCGCCCAGATGGTGCTGGAAGCTGAGGCAACAGGCAAGATCAAATAAATGTTATCAAGACAGCAGAAAGGGCGGACCACCAGGCGTCCAGCCACCTGTCATTTGTCCCCAAATATGGGAAACCTCCTTGTCACTATCCATTTACCTAAGACGCCACATCGGGGGATGTAATGAATGGGGATTTCTTAGCAATGAGACGCCCTATATTCCTCAGCAATACGTTCACATACTACAAACCTAATTAATTCAAAATCCATTTTGTCTAGTCCCTTGTGCTCTGAATTAATGAGATTTTCATGCAGTCTATCCGGGTAACAGCTTCATGTCCCTTCATTTTCTCAGCTGCTCAGAGCCCAAAGGGCCTCCAGCGAGTCGTCCTGTCACCACTGCCGCTTATGGGTGATTTCCCCAAGTCTGGGAGTTGACGGCAGAGGACCAGGAAGGCCGCTGGTCACATCATTCTCCACGGGTCCTCCTGCTCTCTGAGTCACTCTCTGAGCCTCATCCTTCTGCTGGCATTTCTGGGCAAGGTTCTCCGCACGCCCCACTGGAGAGCAGGAAGAGGAGGCTTGCTGGCGATCGCTGTGCTTGCCTGGTCCAGCCACGATTGCTTACACTGGGTGTCTGGGACCCCCACACAGACCCCATGCCTCCCCGTCCTCCTGCCTGGATCAGGACATGGCCTTCCCCTACTGCCAAAGGGCCGGTTCCCAGCCCCAGATGCAGAGCAAGTATGGGGATGCACCAGGAGCCATCAGCAATATGCACGTGCATGATTACTTCTCTCGGCGTGGGTGAGTGCAGAAAAGAGGAAAAAATGCAGGGTGGACCTTCTTGAACTCATCTCCACCCATGCACTCTCATGACCACCCACACCGTATCCATTTCCTGGACTGTCTTTCTACTTCTTCCCACCTTCTTGTACAAAAAAAAAAAAAAATGAGGGGTGTTCTTTTTCTGTGCGTGTGTCCTAACTTCTGTGAAAAATTTCCCGACTTACCCAGGAGCATCCTCTTCTCCTACTGCAGATCGCTCCTACTTGTAGTACTTCTGATGCATTTGTGCCTGTCTTCGAGCTAGACTATGAGCAACTTGAGGCAAAGCCTGTCTCTTTTCATCTGTTACCCCATCATGGGGCTCAGCATATGGGCGGCACAAATCCAGGGCACTGGACAGACGGTCATAGGTCAGGAAACCCGTGCCGACTGCTCAGGACCACAGAGCTGGGGAACAGCCAGTATCGGGCAGTCACCAGAGGTGGGGACCCAAGTGGGCATCTCCCAGGGGAAGAGCAGGCCAGATGCCCGGTGCTCCCCACCAACGGTGTGGCTGGGCCACTCCTCTTCGTTACCACGCGAGACCTTTGGGCCTACTGTGGGCTCGTCCACTCCTTCAACAGACCCTGAGCACTTCTGAGAAGCAGGCTTGGGCTACCTGCTGGGGACAGGGAGGTAGGGAGCTCAGGATCCTGGGAAAGGCACTATTCGAGTGCAGGGGCTCAGAGACAGGTCAGCAGAGCCTGTCTTGGGGGCACAGAGGACAGACCCCAAACCTTGCCTGAAGGAGACAGGAAAGCTCCCCAGAAGAGATGGTCCTAAGCACCCAGAGAAAGCTGCCATGTCAGCGCAGGGCAGGGCAGGAGGGGTGCACACAGAGGAAGGCACACCCCCAGAGCTGCGAGGGCAAGGGTCTCATGCCACGGAAAGCCCATGCTGGCTAAAGGGCCATCATAAGGAAGACCATACACACCAGCTTGAACTCATCACCTGTAGAGAGGGGTGCGTGTGTCTGCACACACCACAAGCAGGGATGTGTGGGGAAAGGTTTAACAACTGGCTAGGGAGGGGGGTGCACCTTCATTTGTCCAATTTGCCAATCCCTGTGGTGGACACGGTCCACCTTCGAGTCAAGAGTTGGGAAGAGATGAGCCCCAGGAGACAGGTGCATTTGGCGAGTGGGAGGCGTGCAGCCAGGCGTGCAGGAGCCATTTCGGGTTCTTTCTTAAAGGTATATCCTTCCGTAGGACTTACCAATTTTCTTGGAGTGTGAGCCAATTGTTTCTGCATGGTATTGTTTCCAGTTCCCTGTTCCTCTTTCTTCCAAGTGGATTTAGAATTCAAAAATGCTTGTGGAACAATCATAATGCAGGATGATTTTTATTTTGGCCACTTTCCCTCTCCTTTACAGTCATCTTTCCTACACCAAATTCAACTGCTATTTGAGCTACTCCCTTGTGTTCAGTCCAAATTATTCAACTTAGCTTTTATCGAAAGAGCTCAGGGTTTTTGTTTACACAGGCAGATTAAATATCTTTCCCTCCTAAAATCCCCTTAAAATGACAGTAAAGAGATAAAAGTAAAAGGTAAAGACTCAAAGGGCAAGGAGGGTGGGAGGGAAGACACGGGGAAGAGAGGTCAGGGGAGTGCAGAGCTGGGGAGCACTGACAGTGGCCCTGACTCAGCAGACCTGAGACACCGGAGCCCCAGGAATGCTGAACCCACAAAGGCAGGACTTGGGCCGGGCAAGGTCGGGTGGGCAGGTAGTCCCAGGGGACACTGGAAGTAGAGAGGCAGGGTGGAGGCGCTAGAAGCAGGCTGGGTGGTGGAAATTTATAGAAGAAGCAATTAGGGAGCTGCCGGGCCCCAGCCTCACAAAAGACTGGGGATCAGCTCTGGACATGTGGGCCCAAAAGACCCTGGATCCACGACACCAGCTGTCCCCAGCTGGACCCCAAGGCATGACCTCTACTGCTCACCCGCTTGTACCCACCGGCTTTTGTCCCATATTTTACTTAAGCTCTTCTTTCCAGCTTATCTCACAGGCCAGAAAGACCCAATGGGCCTAACATCCATGATGGAAACTGAAACCACCCCTCAAGCAATAACAATGGCCTAACAAAGAGCTCAGGCCAGCCCAGACCACCCAGACTAGTCGGGGCTTAACCCTTGACTAACGCCTGTGAGGATGGGCCACCGAGTGACCGAGCGTTGCCTTTACCTCATTATAAGACTAAAATCTCTGTCTAACAAGGAACACAAGCCTCATTTATAGAACATACAATGTATGTACAGGCATGTTTCCTTAAGGTTCATGCAGGACCTTCTGCCCACCTCTATATATGATGGCAAGCTTCCCCATCACAATATTCATCCTAACCCTAAATAAAAGGAACCCATTCACCCTTGCTTGGGGAGTCACGGCTTTGGAAGTTATTCCCAGGGATCTCCTTATTTGCTGAAAATAAAGTTTCTTTTGTGCAACAACTCACCTGGTATGGTTTCTATCTGTGACTCACCATGGAGCCAACTTACGTTGGTTCGGTTACACAGCCACATGGAGGAGAGGGTGCTACTCACAAAATCAGGGAATTAAGTGAAAGTGTGCCCCCAGAAAAAGGAGGCTCCCTACCACCCGGTTCCTTGACTCTGGGAAACCCTTCTATGAATGAAACAGCAGGTTTCCTGCCCAATCAGTGTCAACAACACCTAAGAACACCACTCCATACACACACACACACACACACGCACACACACAATTACACACACCCAGCACTCACACTCACAGACATCCGGAGGGTTGCCCATCTGCTTGTTTTGTTTTGTTTAACACTTACATATTATTCGACATGCAATGAGCACCACCCACTAGACAAAAGCCTGTACCAGGGAAGAGAGGAAAGAAGGGAGGGCTGGAGAGAGGGGGGGTAGAAGGAAAGGTAGGAGGGAGGAAAGAAGGAAGAATAGTTGATTCCTAGGGCTATTATAACCAAGTACCACCAATTAGGTAACTTAAAACAACAGAGATTCATTTTCTCATTGTTTTGGAGGCCAGAGTCCCAAGTCAAGAGCATACTCACTCCGAAGGCAGTAGGGGAGGATCCGTTCCTTGACTCCAGCTCCTGGAGCCCCAGGAGCTCCCTGGTTTTCGGCTGCCTCACTCAGTCTCTGCCTCCATCCTCACCTGGGCTTCAGCTCATCTCTCCATGTAGCTTCTAAGGATGTTATCACTGGATTTAGGGCCACACAGGTAATCCAGGATGTCCTCGTCTTGAGATCCCTAACTAAATAACATCCACATAGACCCTCTATCCACATCAAGTAACAGGGTCCAAGGGTCAGGACGTGGACATATTTATGATGAACCCACCATTCAACCCCCTGCGGAAGGAAAAATGGGAAGAGGGAAAGACAGGAACGTTAACAAAAAGAGAATGAAAACCAAGAGAAAACCAAAAACAAGTAGAAAAACTACTAATTGCCTGTGATAAAAAGATATTGCAGATATTGCCTCCATGAAATAAGAACAGAAGGTGATAACAAAAGGGGGAGTGTACATCTCTGTTTACAGCTCACGACAGCCGAAAGCTAGAAGCAACCCAAGTGACCACCAAGGGATGAATGGATCCACAAAACCCCATCTATACACACAATGGAATACTACTCAGCCTTAAAAAGGAAGGACATTCTGATGTATGCTATAGCATGGATGGCCCTTGAGGACATTGTCTAAGTGAAATAATCCAGTCACAAAGGACAAATAGTGCATGATTCCACTTAGATGAGGTGTCTGGGTCAAATACAGAAAGGAGAAAGCAATGTCTAGGGGCGCCTGGGGGGCTCAGTCAGTTAAGCGTCTGACTGTTGATTTCAGCTCAGGTCATGATCTCAGGGTCACGGGATCAAGTCCCGTGTCGGGCTCCATGCTCAGCAGGGAGTCGGCTTCAGGATTCTCTCTGTCCCTCTCCCTCTGCCCTCCCCTTGCTCTCACATTCATGCTCTCTCTCTAAATAAATAAATAAAATCTTAAAAAAAAAAAAAGAAAGCAAGAAAGCAATTTCCAGTGGCTAGGAGAGAGAGGAATGGGGAGTTAGGGGAGGAATGGGGACAGAGTTTCAGTTTTGCAAGTTGAAAAGACCTTTGGAGATTGCCTTGGTTGCACAACGATTTGAATATACTTACCACGACTGAACTAGACATTGAGAAATGACTACAGTAGTAAATTTTATGTTATGCATATTTTGCCACAATTAATTTTTTTTTAATTTCATAAAAGGGAGGGCATTCAGAGAATACAGAGTTTAGATACTAAAAATAGGATAGGTGAAACTGAAAATTTATCAGAAACACTCAGATCATTTGTCTTCGTAGTTAACTCTAGAACCCACACTGTCAGCCACCACACTTTCCCACCTAGGCTGGGTCCTGGTGCCCAGAGAAAGAGGACGGGAAAATTCAAAGTGTAGAATTTGCAACACAGAAAATACAAACTGGTGTGGAAAGCCTGATAGCGGGCCTGGAAAACACCCTTTCAGCTTCAAATATCTCCTTCAATGTCTCCATCACCACTTGAGACGCCTCAGACCAGGTCTCTGAATTTTAGTGCACAAACCATGGTCTCAGGATGGAGAGGGACAGAGGGAGAGAACTTTCCAGAGGTCTAATGGACTTCAGAAGCATTAAGTTTAACAGGCTGACTTTCCAGAAAAGGAAATGCCGGACCAGACCAGAAGTGGTGTACCCCCAAAGCAGGCGAGAAATGAAGGATGTGGCCAGAGCTGACCCCCTGGGGTGGCCAACACCTGCTTCTCACTCCTGCTCGATTTGGAAATGTTTCCTGAAAAGTCTGGAAATTTGGTGGAAAAAGCAGTCAGAAAACATAAGAATTTGAAAGTAGAAAACTGCCCTTTGAGACTTAAATAGTTCTTTTAACGTTTTCTCCAAATTCGTCCTCTTTGACCTTTTCACAAGCCCAGGGAAATGACATGCTGACGCCACACATTGCGTGAGCGGTGGGCTCCGTTCGCGCAGAGGGGACAGGACACGGTGTGACGTCCTGGTTGCTGTGCCCACACAGGGTGCAAACCCACCAGAGCCTGGGCAACTTCACACAGCTCCCATCTACTGAGCACGCCTCAGACAGGTTAGGTTAGGCCAGCACTTTCTAATAATTCTCAAAACAAACTTGGGAGGCAGATATTATTAGCTTTAGGAATCTAAAGTTAATCTAAATGCCCTCCTAACTGATCTGACAATTGACGTTCAGACAGGTTAAGTAATTTGCTAATTTCCCACCAGCTCGAAAAAGGCAGAAATGAGATTTCTTGCAGATCTTTCTGAATTCATCTCTCTCGCGCGCGCTCGCTCTCGCTCTCTCTCCCATTTGTGCTTCTCCTGCAAAGCCCAGCTCTTGCCAGCTGTGGGTTTCAGCCTGGCCCCAGGGCAGTTTGAATTCACACGAACATCCACACTTCTTATGCAATTTTACTGCAATTGCCGTGGAAACCTTCAGACCCCTGGAGTACTGGCAAATTACAGCTCAGTAGAATATAGATGAGAGAGACAGACAGACAGAGATAGGGAGACTGAGAGAGACACAGAAAGAGAGAGATGAATCCATTGATCCTTTGGGTTTTTGACAAAAAAAGAAAGTGAACGGTGCCTCTTTGTGTGAAAGTTTCATGTCCCCTCAATGCATCGAGATGTCATCTGTGCCTCCCCCGCCGAGGCTCTCGGCCCCCCTCCCTGAGACCGGATGCCCCCCGAGCCGGGAAAGTTGCCCCGGCTGCAGCTGGTGCTGCCCCACGTGAGCCGGCTGGGGCAGGCGGGCGCCGCACATGTCCTCAGCCCCCGCCGGCCCTGGAAGCCCCACACGAGGGCACAGATGCCCTGTGCACACCCTCTGCTCCGTGAGCTCCTGTCCCAGAGGGTGGGCCGGCTGCCCCTGGAGCGTTTGCTTACTTGCTCCTGGGCTGTGCCAACACGAACCCAGGTCGCTTCTCATTACTGATGCCTCGCCCTGCACTTCTGCCTGGCTCCTGGCTGGCAAGGAGGGCCCGAAAACCATGGTATGCAGTGCGCACCGTGTTGGTCCCACGGGCCTCCATCAGAGACGGGGAGAAGGGGTGCGATCTCAGAATGTCATCGCTGGAGGTGCCCCGGGGGATCCTCACGGCCGTCGCTTGCATACTGCTCACCGTGGAAACCACAGATGTCAAACAGGCAACGCAGAGAGCTGTGGGACGGGCGGGGGAGTAGAGGACTCAGACCCCTTCTGGTTCCTGTCCCTTATGATGCTCCCCAGCCACCCCCAAAAAGCTGCGGATGAAGCCGCAGAGCTAACCAAGCCTCTTGATTCCACTCATGAGAAAACAGACCCACGAGGAAGGCAGGCTAGCCCAGGAGACGCACACTGACGTTTGGCAGAGGACAGCTTCTCCACAGCAGTCTGGGTCCCTGCTCTTTCAGCCATCCTCCCTCACCCAGATGAGATTCGGCACACGGTGATTTTCTCACTAGGTCACCTGCTGCCCACTCGGGCATGTCCTTCGGGTCACCTTCCTCTCCTTAACCTCGCTTGCCTCTCCACCAAGCTGCTTTTTAGTGTGTGTAAATTTACATTTAGATGGAGAACATGGTCCATTTGCTAAGGTACATTTCGGTAAGTGACAAATTCCAGAACGGCGGTGCATTAGTTACAACCAATTAGGAGGAAATTATCACTGTAAAGTGCTCCTACCCACTGCACTGGGACAGAAGGCCAACACGTAGCCTCTACGAAGCCTTACCTCATCAGGCTCCGCAGACAGTGGAGAGGTTTAAATCCAATTCAATAAAATATTTGATGTAAAGACTGAATCTGTAGGACTATAAATTCCAGTTAGTGGACCAGAAGGAGGTGATTTCACAGACGCATACATCATTCACCTCCTCTCTCCACCATTACCAACAGCAACAGATGTTGGAAAACCTTGCTGTTTAGAAGATACAATAATAACACGCATTCAAGTCCAAGCTCTGCCACTTGAAAAATGCATGATCTGGAGATCATTCATTCTCTTGTGTGCAAAATAGAGACAATTATACACACATATCTTGTTGGACTTAAAATGGGTAAAACTTGCAGAGACTCAACCCAGCACATAGTTACTGTTCGATCAACGGCAGCCCCTCTCCCTATGTTAACATTTCCTACACAACAGTGGTACCGCTTAAGACTCATTAAAGCAAATATGTATCACTGCCGTAATAAACAGAGTATTCAGTGCCATGTATATGCCGAACACTTGAGTACGTCTTAGGGAGATTTCAAAGAAGTGCAAAATGTAGCTCTTACCATCAGAATAATTCACGAGATAGGTGAAGAGACAAATAAATACATATTCCAACACCAAAATAATTTCAAATGGATTAAAAAATAAAAGTAAGATAATCACAAACCAGAAGAAAATTAGGACACAGAAAAAATTTTTTTAATTTACCCTGAAGTTAAGAAAGCCTTTCAAAACTAAACAAGAAAGAGACACAGCGATGTTTGTAGCAGCTTTATTCATAATTGCCAAAACTTGGAGGCAACCAAGTGAGTGAGTAGATTTAAAAAAAAAAAAAAAATAGTGGCCCATCCAGACAATGGAATATTATTGAGCACTAAAAAGCAATTACAAGCCATGAAAAGACATGAAGGAAACTCAAATGCTTATTACTGAGCAAAAGAGGGCAATCTGAAAAGGCTACAAACAGGATGATTCCAGCTCTATGACATTCTGGAAAAGGTAACACAATGGAGACAGTAAACAGATCAGAAGTTGCCAGGGCTTCAGATCGGGGGGTTAGAGGTGAATAGACAGAGCACAGAGGATTTTTAGGACAGTCAAACTGTTGTGTATGATACTATAGGGTGGATACGTGTCATTATATATTTGTCTACACCCACAGAATGCACAACGCCGGGAGTGAGCCCTAATGCAAGTTATGGACTTCGGGTAATGACGATGTGACACTGGAGTTTCATTGACTGTGACAAATGTCCCACCCTGGCTGGGAATGTTGACAGTGGGCAAGGCGTGCATGCATGGGGACAGGGGCACATGGAAGATCTCTGTACCTTCCTCTCAATTTTGCTGTGAACCAGAAACTGCTTTAAAATATGTCTTTACAAAAAAAAAAAAGAAAGAAAGAAGCTGTTAAGGAAAAGATTTCAATACATAAAAAATGGAATACCTCTTCACAAAAAATAGCATAAAACCAAACTGTACAACACATACGACATAGGACTAATGACTAAATATATAAAGAAATCTCACAAAGCAACATTGTAAAAAGACAGAGGCTTGGGGCGCCTGGGTGGCTCAGTCGTTAAGCGTCTGCCTTCCGCTCAGGTCATGATCCCAGGGTCCTGGGATTGAGCCCCGCATCAGGCTCCCTGCTTGGCAGGAAGCCTGCTTCTCCCTCCCCCACTCCCCCCTGCTTGTGTTCCTGCTCTCGCTATGTCTCTCTCTGTCAAATAAATAAATAAAATCTTTTTAAAAAATAAAATAAAATAAATAAATAAATAAATAAATAAAAAGAGGCCCAACAGAATGTTTTGGCAATGTAAGTGAACCCACAGAGAAAGCAAGACAAAAGACTTAGAAACGTAAGATGATTTTTAAGACTTCATTTTTACGGGCGCCTGGGTGGCTCAGTTGGTTGAGCGACTGCCTTCGGCTCAGGTCATGATCCTGGAGTCCCGGGATCAAGCCCCGCATCGGGCTCCCTGCTCGGCGAGGAGCCTGCTTCTCCCTCTAACCCTCCCCCATCTCATGTACTTTCTCGCTCTCTCAAATAAATAAATAAATCTTTAAAAAAAAAAAAAAGACTTCATTTTTACTTTAAAAATACAAATTAAGGGCGCCTGGGTGGCTCGGTCGTTAAGCGTCTGCCTTCGGCTCAGGTCATGATCTCAGGGTCCTGGGATCAAGCCCCGCGTCGGGCTCTCTGCTCAGAGGGGAATCTGCTTCTCCCTCTCCCTCTCCCCCTGCCCCCACCTCCGCTTGTGCTTTCTCTCTCTCTCTCTCTGTCAAATAAATAAATAAAATCTTTTTAAAAAAAAATACAAGTTAAAACAATGTGATAAGATTGTTTACCTCTACAACTTGCAAAAAATTAAAATGGGGGAATATTATACACTGTTGGTGTGACTAAAATGGTACAAATTTTTGAATGCCAAATAGATCAGTTCTGAACAAATTAAAAATGGATAAAATGAATATATTATTTGACTCAGTGGCTACTTTGTTATACATTTATTCTATAGATATACTCACAGAAATACATAAATACATTTAAGTATACACATACACCCACACACATATATATACACATATGCATACACAATGGT
Source organism: Mirounga leonina (assembly GCF_011800145.1). NCBI lineage: Eukaryota > Metazoa > Chordata > Mammalia > Carnivora > Phocidae > Mirounga > Mirounga leonina. Next base: position 4,472,733 of record NW_023270277.1, read on the forward strand.
GTGCATTTGCTGCCTTGACTTTATAGCTAAGAGCTGGAGACAACTGTCAGTCAATCAAGAATCTGTCAAATACAAAGAAAAAAAAAGAGACAAACGAGAAAACAGACTCTTAACCACAGAGAACCCACTGATGGTCACCAGAAGGGAGGTGGGTGGGGGATGGGTGAACTTGGCGATGGGGATGGAGGAGGCACCTGTCGTGATGAGCACTGAGTAATGTATAGAATTGGTCGACTGCATTGTACAGCTGAGGCTAATACAACACTGTATGCTAATTATACTGGAATTCAAAAAGTAAAACTTTTTTTTAAAAGATTTTATTTATTTATTTGACAGAGAGAGTTAGCGAGAGCGGGAACACAAGCGGGGGGAGTGGGAAAAGGAGAAGCAGACCTCCCGCCGAGCAGGGATCCCGATGTGGGGCTCGATCCCAGGACCCTGGGACCATGACCTGAGCCGAAGGCAGACGCTTAACGACTGAGCCACCCAGGCGCCCCAAAAGTAAAACATTTTTTAAAAGAATCTGTTAATTTAGGATTGCCATATACAATGAAACACTATACAGATGTGAAAAAGAATTCAGTTGATATCAGTGTTTTCCTATGAAAATTCCAAGATGTATTTTAAGTGAAAAACAAGGTATAAAACATATGCATAAGGCTACCATGTGGCTTAACAAACAGAAAACAAAATATAGATCTATGATTAGTTATTTAGAGATTTTTTTTTAAAGATTTTATTTATTTATTTGACAGAGAGACACAGTGAGAGAGGGAACACAAGCAGGGGGAGTGGAAGAGGGAGAAGCAGGCTTCCCGCCGAGCAGGGAGACCGATGCGGGGCTCGATCCCAGGACCCCGGGATCATGATCTGAGCCGAAGGCAGACGCTTAACGACGGAGCCACCCAGGCACCCCTATGATTAGTTATTTAATGCATGAAAAAAGAAAAGAGGTCGGGTGGGAGTTCTTAGGGAGTGAGGCCGCTTTCAGAGAAGGAAGAGGATGGAGCGGTTGGCCGAGTGTGGTCACCAACAGGAGGCTAGTGTCCAGTCAGACGCTAGGGAGACTGCCAGAGAACCGGGGTGACAGACAAACACAGGTCATCTCCCATCTCACATCAGGGACGTGGGGACAGCACGGGAAAGCCCTAAGAGGGGGAAGCATCCCGGCCTCCAGGGAGTCCCAGGAGGGAGGGGCCATGGGCCCCACGGACCTGAGCTGACCAGAGACAGAGTTTAAGAGAGAAGGGGAGGGTGCCATTTAGCCCACTTCACTCGGGGTGCGGAAGGCCAGTGGCACAGGGAAATGCAGATCAGCAGCAACGGTTAAAGGAATCAGATGTATTTTTGCCTGAAAAAAGGAAAAAGAGCCTCAGAACCCCAAGAACTGGCTCCAGAGAAGGGCCCACAGTGTCCTGTGTGCCCCTCAGAGGGGAATTGGAGGGGAGGGGAGGGCCAGAGCCTGAGCAGCCCCAGTGTGGGCTCTGGGCTCATCCACACAGGCCCCCGCCTCTTCCCGGGAGAAGGTTCCAGCTTCCAGGGGAGGGGAGTGGGCAGACCGGTGAGCAGGTGGGGAGGGGCCCTTGTGGCTGCTTCTTAACCTGCTCACCTGTGATCCTGAGACCGCTGGGGGCTCGTGACTCGGTTCGGGGCACCTGCTGGCCAGCCACCTCGCCCACAGGAGCACCTGCGGATCTCCAGGGGTTTAGAAACAAATCCCTGAGCCCTCCCCAGGCTGACCAGCGTGGTGGACGTTTCTGGCGGGAAGTCTGCCCGAAGTGAAGGCAGAATGAGAGAGAGGCGTGTGCAGTTTGATTTAAAGGGTTAGAACAGGAGTTTTCCATGCTGGCTGAAATCTCACCTCATAAAATCATACTCATCAGACGGGAGGGAGGGGGGAACTTACATTCCTGTACGGAGAGGCAGAGCGTAGAATTTAAAAGCCAAGCTAAGGAGCCAGACTACTGGGTAGGGAATTCCTGCCAGCCGGCTGGGCACCAGCCTATGGCCTCGAGCTACTGAGCCTCCCAGGGTCTTATTTTACTGATCAGCAAAATGCGGGTAACAGTGTGACCTGCCTCACAGGGTTGTCTGGAAAATTAAACGAGTTAATATTTCTAAGGTGCTCAGAGCCACACCTAGCAGGAAATAAGAGCTGCAGAAATACGCTCCCATAAGCAAAATCTAACTCCCTCCCTCACAGAGAAGAGAATGGTACAATGGACCGGTCAGATGATTTTCCTGAATTTGTTCAGCTAGTTAATGATCCTCCCGGCCCTGGACCCTGGTCGCCAGAAGCTCCACCCACCACCAGCATGTCCCTGGGGGCAAACAGGGCCCCACGGAGCACCTGCAGACTTAAAAACCTCCCCCACCATCCCACCTCCCACAGCCTGATCTGGTGCTGATGTCCCTTTCTTGAGGGGTCAGTCCAGACTTCACAGAAAAAGCTACCTAGGTCTCCAGAATTCCAGCACTTTCCATCATATTAAATACAACTTGACTTTCTATTTCCTCATGAAAGAAGAAAGAAAACAGTAAGGAAAAAAGGGAGAGAGAAAGGGAAAGAAGGAGAGGAGGGAGGAAGGAGGGAGGAAGGAGAGAGGGAGGGAAGGAAGGGACATCTTTCCTCTGCTACTTTACAGTCTTGTTGGGACAATAAAAGGAGACAATATATTTCAGATGTTAAAGAGTGCTACATAAATGTCAGGAAGAAAAGAGTGAATTCTATAGTGCTGACTTCCAGTGAGCACTTACGAATCCTATTAATTAAAACAGCTTGTATGACTTTGGGACATTTGACTGCACTCTACATAATTCATATAAATGGACCCAGAGAACCTGAGGTCTTCTGGGAAACACGACGAACGTGTGTGATAACTGCCAGGAAGATTTTCATGGCTGGGGAAACACTACTTTAAGCCAACAGCAGGCTTGGTGCGGGTCTTCCAAGGGAAGGGGGGCCAGGGGTTCACACCAGGAACACCTTCAGGCTGGCCATGTCCCAACACACCCATGAGGCCTCTTCTTCAAATGCATGGAACTGATTGATGTTCGTTTGGCTGAGTTTCACCGACCTCAGCAAATGCAGCTCGCCTTCACGATATAGAATGGACTCTTTAAAGGAGACATTTTTGAAGCTGGGAAACAATGTGTGCCTGAATCACCTTTGATTTCCTGCTACTGCAAGGACGGCATCTCCCCGGTTACCTCCACGTGCCTGCCAGCGAGCACCAAAGCCTCAGATTTGTTGAACTTACCAGGCCTTGAACCCCCTTCCCCACATGGAATACCAACTCTCTGAGCTGTGGACTCACCTGCTCCCTGGCTGACACAGCCCCCCTCCCCCCCCGCCTCTTTCTGATCCCCTGGACACATCAGGAATCGTTCATCACCTCAGGGGCTTTGCATAAGCAACTGTCTCTTCCCGGTCCCCGTCCTCCCGTCCTCCCGATAACCATACGCCGGCTTCCTCACTCCCCGCAGGTGCTCAAATAGCTCTTCAGCAGAGGACACGTCACACAAAACCCAATCTAAAATCTCAACCCTTTCCCCAGCCTGGGGCTCCCTGTCCCCCTCACACACTTTAATGTTGGCACTGATTCCTTCCGTATTTCCTTCTTCATTCTTGTCTCTCTCCTCCACAGAGGAGGGATCGTGTCCCTGTTTGTCCAAAGCTGTGTGCTTGCACAACTTCTAGAGTCAACGGCGCTTAGCAGATACTCTGTACCTGCAGAAGGAAGTCTCTAATTGTGGAACCAAAATTCTCCTCCTAGAAAGGCCAAGGAGGACGGTGGAAAGATGTACAATCCCAAAGTGGAGTTCCAGTCTCTACTCCTTATGAACTGGGGACAATCAGGGAAGTCTGTAACGTCTCCTGCTTCAGCTATAAAGGGATATAAAATGGGAGGTGCCGAGATGGCTTATAAAGAACCATCTGTAAATAATGAAGGGCCACACAAATGCAAAGCTCTACTGACCCAGGTATTTGCTTTTTAGTTTTATTTATTTAGAACGTCATTGAGACGGACTCTGCCATCACTCGTGGCATCCTGGCACGGTGGATAAGGACCTTCACTGGCTCCGGGGTCAGACAAACAAGGGATGATTCTAGGCTTTCCTGTTAACTAGCCCTGGGACCTTGGGCTGGCTGATGCCTTTGCAGCATATGGAAGACAACAGTAGTAGTTGATCCGTGGTTTTAATGTGAACAATACATACAATAATGTGTGTGAAACTCTTAGCAGATGCTTGGTGCTAATCTTTTCATTGAGTACAGTGATTCCTGTTTCTAAGAGAGAAACATTATCCGTTGGAAAAGTGTTTGGTTTTTAACTACAGATGGAAAGAGGACTTCTTGAAAGTTTTTCGTTTATAAAATGCGATGGGCTGTCTCTTGTGTTGGATGATAGGGAAAATGCTTAAACTCTTGTTACCTAGATGATAAAGGCATAGCTCTTAACTCTTAATTTTTGTTGATTAGCAAAATTAAATAATAAACTAGCAATCTTCTTCACTTTGAGAAAAATATATTTACCGTCACAACGCTTAAATTCTTGGATAAATTTGCTCTGCGTTGTGGCAATCCTCCTGTGGAAAACAAAGTGTAGGTTGATCATTTTCCAGAGCAGGGAAGTCTCAGTTTGCCAACTCCCAAAATAAGTCAGCCATGAATATGAAGAGCTGTGCTTCCCTTTGATCCCAGAGATCTGAGAGTGTCAGAGGTGCTCAGCAAGAGAGAAGGAGGAGGAAGGAAACTAACCTTAACAAGGTGCATTTTCTAGGCAAGGACTGATCACTCCTTTTCATCGTGGCATCTGATTTATCTCTCACGTCAGATATCTGAGGAACATGATGATGTCTTCGGTGGAGAAACGAGAAAATGAAGTCACACTAGAGTTAAGTCGCTTGTCCACAGAGCTAATAAAAGCCACAACCCAAATCCCAGCCTGAGTCTGACAGGCAGGAGATCCATTCATCCATTTGACAAATACACTGGGATTACAGCAATGAGCAAAGCCAAGCCTCTGCCTTCATGGAGTGTATATTTTAGCACAGAAGTACAAATAAACACACATATAATATAGATAGGGTTACAGAAATGCAAATGGATAAAGACATAGTTATGGGTATGGATATAAATGTTGTAGATCTAGTTCTGGGCATGGATATATAGTTATGGGATGGGTATGCAGTTACAGATATAGTTATGGATGGATATGACCGATGTAGATGTGGACAGAGACACGGGTAGAGACAGGAAGTAATGAGTCAGAGCTAAGGGGAGGAGAAAGGAATGGTATTTTAGACCGGGCGTTGGGGAAGGCCTTACTTAGGAGTAATGCTAAACAGAGACTTGAAAGAAGACCTAAATGAAGCCCCGAGTGTGAAGTACAAGGTGGCTTGGAAGGATTAGGTTGGGTGCTGTGGGAAGAGTAGACTACAGGGGGCGGTGGCGTGTGGGCAGAAATACCAGTGAAGAAGTCCTTGCGGCAACTCCGGGGAGAATGCGGGCTCCAGGGGCCGGTAGCGAAAGCAGCGCTAAGAAGTGGTCACACCTCAGTCACACTATGTCACATTAGACTCCCCTGGGGAACTTCAAGGGGATTTTTTTAAATAAAAGACTAATTCACCTAAAGGTTTTGTGGGAACCAAGGCATTTGGTAGCAACTTACATACCCACAGCGCGCTTCCCCAAGTTCCTGAAACAGTAACAAAGTGATATAAAAACAACATGCCCTATGTTGATGCTGTTAAAAATTATAAGGGATTTAGGACTCTAAACTGGAGAAGTGGGCAGCTCTTGGTCCCCTTCCAGACTGAACTTCTGGTAACTTAGGCAAGGTCACATAGCCACTCGGTTGGGACTGATTCCTACACCTGTTCGCAGCCGGTTCTTTCATTCATCACTTTTTACTTATGCACACAGAAAAGGAAGACAATAATTGTTTATTAAAAGAATGACCACCATTCTTAGAAACGTATCTCCATATTTTCTTTTTTTTTTTTTTTAAGATTTTATTTATTTATTTGAGAGAGAGAATGAGATAGAGAGCACATGAGAGGGGGGAGGGTCAGAGGGAGAAGCAGACTCCCCGCCGAGCAGGGAGCCCGATGCGGGACTCGATCCTGGGACTCCAGGATCATGACCTGAGCCGAAGGCAGTCGCTTAACTAACTGAGCCACCCAGGCGCCCCCTCCATATTTTCTACTGAATCCTAAACTCATCTTTTATGCAAGTTTTCTTCAGGTAGAAAAAGACCAGAGCCCCGAGTCAGAATATTCGGCAGCTTGGGGAAAACTCCTTAACAAAAGTTCTGACTACAGAAAATGTTGAAAGAAATATTATTCTATGCCTTCAAACAAGTCCACGTTTGTGGGTCGCTTTTCTTTTTTTAACAGCAGAATAGAATATTTGGGTGGTTTTTTTTTTCAATTAAAACTCAGAAAATAATCTTTCCTACCCCAAGGAGGAACACAAAATGCGTTACATTTGGAAGAGCTTATAGACCAGGTTCAGCCAAAAGTGAAATTTGATAGTTCCCCCAAATGCCTTATTATTTCAGAGAAATAGGACACGCCCTCTATTATGGCAGAATAAGCATGACCATTAATGTCACGCATGTTAATAAAAATCTTGGAGACTTCACAGGAAAGTTTACGATGTGTTTTCTAAACCATGGTATTTTGGTGATTGGTCAATAATTACAAGAGCTTGGACCTTGTGGAATCCATTAGCCATTCCCAACATAAGCAGTGCCATTTGCATCTCAAGTTATATAAGGAAGGGGCTCGGGCAGGGAGGTTTTTTTTGTTTTTTTTAAATTTATCATGAATTTTTTTTTTAATTTTTTATTGTTATGTTAATCCCCATACATTACATCATTAGTTTTAGATGAAGTGTTCCATGATTCATTGTTTGTGCATAACACCCAGTGCTCCATGCAGAACGTGCCCTCTTGAATACCCATCACCAGGCTAACCCATCCTCCACCCCCCTCCCCTCTAGAACCTTCAGTGTGTTTTCAGAGTCCATCGTCTCTCATGGTTCGTCTACCCCTCCGATTTCCCCCGCTTCATTCTTCCCCTCCCGCTACCTTCTCCTTCTCCTTCTCCTTCTCCTTCTCCTTCTCCTTCTTCTTCTTCTTTTTTTTTTCTTAACATATATTGCATTATTTGTTTCAGAGGTACAGATCTGGGTTTCAACAGTCTTGCACAATTCACAGCACTCACCAGAGCACATACCCTCCCCAGTGTCTATCACCCAGTCCCCCCATCCCTCCCATGGGCGGGGAGGTTTTAAAAGCCAATAAACAAGGACACATAAAAGCCCCAGAATGTTCCTTAAAGCCAAATCTCAAATCATAAACCTCAGAGGGAAGAAAATATATACTTGCATATGTACGTACACAGATATGTCTACGGAGGTGTGTATGAGAGTTACCGCATCAGATTTGCTGACACCATCTACTGCGTTACAAAGAGCACTAGAAAAAGAATCCGAAAACTTTCTTCTACCCTCGCATCTGCCGCTAACAAATCCTACGACCCTGAGCAGCACAAGTCTTCCTCCTGGCCTCATTTTCCACGACTATTAAAGAAAGAGATTTGAGTTCTCTGATCACTAAGGTCTTTCTTTGAATATTTTTCTGACCCCGGGGCTGTATTTAGAATTCTTGAAGCAAGAAATTAGCCACTTTTAAAGACGTGCTACTTTGACCTAGAAATGTTCCATGTTTTGTCCTTTGTTCTCCCATTAGAGCATACATTTAAATAAAAATGAAAGAAACCACTGTTGTTTTTCCAAGCACAGTTTGTGTGTAATGAGGGAAGTGATTATCTCGGCACAAGAACAGCTCCCTTGGAAATGTTTAAAATTGGCTCTTTTCCTCCCTCTAGTGGAATCGTGATGCATTTGCCCTGAACGGAATTGATCGAAGTCTGCATCAGGCAAAATAGAGAAAAAGGGCTAGCATGACAAAGTCGCAAGCAGGCATCAAGCCAAACGCAATGTGTTGCAGGTTTTCCGCCCAAATGTCTTAAATGTTTTGCTTTGTTTAAAAAAATTCAAGATTAACAATAAAAAACTTGCAACGTCGATTCAGACCAATGCACAGTCTTCACATGAAATACTCAGGTCCAACTTAGATATTTTGTATTTAATTTGTGCCCACAAGAATCTTAGAATCAGTTCACTTATGAAAATTAGTGGGTCAAAGCATTTGACTGAATAGGACAAGTGACCCATCGCTCAACAACAAGGCACAGGGTTTGGCAAGAAATATTCATGTCAACCCAGTTTAACATGTATTTACAGCTATTTTATGTGAGGTTCTTCTGTTTCCATCTCTCTGAAACCATTTTCGACACCCCCAGGCAGGGTAAACCATACCCGGGTTTGTCTAAAACATCTACACCAGCCACGGAAGGTATGGCGATGATGCTGATGACGTGTGTATGTGTGTGTGTGTATGTTTGTGTGTGTTTGTGTCTGTCTGTCTGTCTCTCCATCTGGTACCATCTCCATCTCCTGACAGGCGCTCCTTACTCTCCTTAAGAAGAGGAAGAGAGGGTGGTGGGGACAGGCTGTGACTTCAAAGGCTCTCACATTCGATTGTCTAAAAATCACTGTGCTGAAAAGTTTTAAGTAAAATCAAATATTGCTGTGCTGGCTGACTCCATGGTGCTAGCCACTTCAACCTCAACCCTACTCAGTCCTGGAGAGGGATCTTCTGCAAGGAAGAGTTGTAATAAGATCTGCACATTAAAGAGTGAACAGGGTACTGGGAAAATAGATACAGAGGCCAGTGGGTGTCTATAGAAGGTGAGAGCTTCACTCCATGAGATCCAAAGCTACACTCAAAGTTTTCCATCTTACACACCTGTCATCAGCCGCCACCAAGCATTACCAGAACCTGAAGAAAGCATCTTACCAGGAAGGTGCAAATAAACAGAACTCCACCTTAGAGGAAATGAAGGACTTTGGACAAAGCCATCATTGACAGCCTTGGAAAGATAAGTAAAGACCAAGCATCCAAGAAAAAAGAAATTATTTTTTAAGAAAAGAACATTAGGTAACAAGAAGAAGAAAGGAAGAGAGCAAGGGAGGGATAAAGAAAGGGAGAGAGAAAGCTTTTAGAATTTAGAGACTTCACAGCAGAAATGGAAGTCTTAATAGATTTTAAACACAAAGTTGCGAAAATATTTATAAAATGTAGTAAAGGTATAGGAAAGATAATATGTGACAGAAAAGATAAGGAAATTAGAAAATCGGTCCAAATGTCCAACATCTAAATAATAAACTATGTAGAAAAAAAGAACAGAGTGAGGAACAGAATTTGTCATGGAAATAATTCAAGAAAATTTCCCCAAACTCAAGGACATGAGTTTCTAGACTGCAAGGACCCACCAAGAGCCCAGCAAAAATGGATGGAGACATGCACACCAAATCACATCACTGTGAAACTCAGAACTTACTTGCTCCCTAAGGGGAAAAATAAAATGGGAGGTGCTGAGGCCCATACACCCCAATTTCCCACCTCCAGGCTTTGCCCTAGAACTGAGAATATCAGTTCAGTGAGGGGACATCGAGAGCATCTGTTTCTCCATTTGGGACCTCGGACTTCTCTGAACCAACTTGAAATAAGGTCATGCCCAAATAAACCAGGCTGTGCAGAATGACTGAGCAAAGGGGGCCTTGACATATGCCCTGAGAGTCCAGAGAGGAGGATCCAGAACTGAAGCTGGCCATGAGGCCGACTGTGGCTGGAGCTGCACGGAAGACAGACTCAGGAGATCCAAACACCTGTGAGACCCCACAGAGGCCAAGTTCATCATAAAGGACTACAAGAAACACCCAGTTAGAGAGAGGATAATGTGACCACAGACCCCTTTCCCCTCATCCCCATGGTTGCCTAGATGGCACTCTTGGCTCCAGGACCCAGATGCAATCTTGGAGTAGTGCCAGGGCGAGGCTTGGAAGATAGGAGAATCTGATCCACTGAGCGTTTTCTCTCCAAGAGTGTGCATTACCTAGAAGGACCGTCAAAAGATCACGTTATATTAAGTTGAAATCTGATAGGACTAAATATTTTTCCTCTACTGACCAGTTATGGTGCTCATGAGAAAGACCAAATTATTGATAGGCAACATAAAGGGAAAACATTTTCTCCTAGTTGTAGATTACAGCTATAGGCTGAATGGATTTCATGAAGCTTTTAAAGTGAAGAAAAAATTAATACCTTCCAGGGGGGAAAAAGGCCAGCATCCATTTCTCCTCTCCTTGCTCATACAAGGAAAATACCTAAGTATATGAACAAAGCTATATTTACTGAAGCCTGAAGGTTCAAATGGACTTGCTGGTGGATATATTTGCCAACATGAAGCAGAGCTTAGTGCCTGGCTCTTAGGTTCAAAGAAAAACAACAGCTTGAATATGAAGAAAGCCTAAGGCCAAAAACACCCCAAAACACCTGCAATCATATTCTGCTCTAATGTGCAGAGTTCCCATTCCGGAGCTGCCAACCTAACGAAGTGTTGTAAGATAATCTTAGCTATCTCTTCGCTTTTTGCTGAAATTTAAATCACTGGCTCTCACTGAGAGCAAGGTATTTTTGATGCCTTACACATTCTTAGGTGCTCTGCATTCTGCTCAGGATTCCATTAAAAGGATTTACCCTAATGTATTTAACAAATACATATTATACATAAATGTACATTATACAGATACATAAATATGCCCCGATTACTTGAAGTATATTATGCATATATAACATTTATATGTGCATCACTGATTATTTCCTTGGTACACATTCCAGAAAGATCCCAGGGCCTAAACACTTTAAAGATGCTACATAACTGGGGTCCCTGGCTGGCTCCATTGGTAGAATGTGCAGCTCTTGATCTTGGGGTTGTGATTCAAGCTCCACATTGGGTGTAGAGATTGCTTTAAAAAAAAATTTTTTTTAATAAAAAAAGATACTACACAATTGCTCTGAGAAGAGAGAGATTTCACAGAGAGAAGCGTCAGCAAAAAAGGAGTTTCCACTCTTGAGAACGCAGGCAGGTGCCACTGAGGGGGGCAGGCTGAGGAGGAGGCGGACGGTGAGCTGCGCACGTGTCCTGCATCTGCCCCACAGCCCCTCCCCAGGCCGACGCGTCCTCCAGGTACCACACGCACTCACGCCTAGGCCCCATCTACGTTTTCATAAGTAAAGGCAGCCTTCATTCATCCCATTGCTTCTCCATCTCGAGAGCACCACCCTCTTCTCTTGGTCCTGAGAAGGCTCACTATCACAGCCGAACACCAGGCCGTGTGAAGGGTTAAAAGGGGAAGGGACATCCCATAAGCCCCTCTGCTCACAGACCCCTGGAAGAACCTCTAAGTGGCCAGTTGGAAGGAAGCTCTAGAAATATACTCACGATTCTTGGCAGCCATGTGCCATGTCAAACAGTCTATTACTGTAGAAGAAAGGGAGCATAAATATTTGGGACCACGAAAGGTCTGTCACAAGAACAGAAAGGAGAATGAACTTGTCATGAAACGGAGCCAAACAAATGATTCCTTGTCATCAGCTGCTGGGCAGGAGGCACGGTCTTATCTCATGCTTATAAATCATATACCTATCATTGAATAAAAAAAGACCCAAGAGTACAAAGAATTATTTCTTCTTTTTTAATATCTGCAATGAAGAAAGGATTCCACTTTCCTGAAACCATTTTTCTAAAACAAAACAAAAATGCCCTCCCTTCCTCTGAAAGCACTTTGACCACAGATTCCCCTTGGCCGGCGAGCTCACACCTTCCCACTTCCTTGACCAAAAACCCCCATCAATACAAAAGCCCCGCTGGACCAGCACCTCTGAACAACCAACATACGCTGTGACAACATCATAAATTAGAAAATCACAGCAACTTTATTCATTTGCAAGGTACAGAGAGAAAGCATAAAATGTTTGCTTTTCTAGACTGCCGACATAAGCTTTTCAAACTGTTTAAATAACACCAATAACATGATTAGATATCACATCTTTCAGAAACCTAATGCTATTTATTGGCTTTAAAAATATTTTCAACTGAAACCAAGTACATATTTATACATGTAAATACATTATGTAAAAATTACCTATAATTCCTTTGAAAAACAGTATGATGCAATTATTAATACTAAACTTTATTATAATTTAAGATTCTATATGATAAACCTGATAAGGCCTTATATGTAATTATTTGGGGGGGATGTCTAATTTACAAACTTCACCCAGCTTAGAACTGGAAGGAATTTTAGGTAATCACCTGGTTCAGCAAACTCCTTAGGACAAATAAAGAATTATTATCACTTTTTAGATCAAGTTACATGAACTATTGATGTTTAGTGACTCACCCAAGGCCACATAGTTATTAGATTTCCTCTTTCCTCAGCTTTTTTTTTCCCCCTAGGCAAACAGATCTCAAAGCTGATTTCATGTGTAAGCATAAGACATTTAAGTGCAAGATAATTTCCTAAGAAATCCCATTCCAGGATCCACTGTGCTTATTTAGTAAGATAAATTAAATCTGTGTAATGAAAATACACAACAAGCACTGCATTTAGCTTCTTGGCTCCAATTTTAATTAGTAAAGCAGAGCCCCACACTGAGGAGAAACATGATGTAAATATCAATATAAATATATTGCTCGATTGGCTAAGTTTAATGCATCTAGCTCAGTCCAAAACACTCATTATATCCAAAACCGTGTTGTCAGGGGAAAAGAAAGAAATATAAATAAGCAGAACATAATTCAAAGAAGGTTGGTGTACTTGTATTTCGAGCACCTGGGGTTGGCAGTCTCTGTATTTGACTCTGAAGTGCTAACCACGAGGACCATCTCAGAGGTGGTAGGGCACAGTCTAGGTCTTCTGGGTAAGTGTCCTCTACCCAAAGATGGCTCTGTGGGAGTGTCCTCAGACAGCCAGGACACGTGGACCCTTTCTTCAAGAGTACTTGGCCCTAGGATCAGGGCCAAGTCCCCAGCGAAGTGCAGCCATTTTGGGAAGAAGGCAAGTCTACCACATGGAGATCTCATCAGTGGCCCAGGTGTAGGCATGGGAGAGGCTGAGGAGCTTCCATTGATTTGGGAGATCTTCCTGGTTACTTCTGTATACCTCATGCTTTCTGGATGAGAAAAACTTGGAGGGATTTGGTAAGGACGTAGTTAAAAATACATACCAAGAAAACATTTGTTATACTTGAAGAAAGCAACCACTGATCTCTGGCTGGAACATGACAGTCTCAACCCGGATGGGTCCATTGGTCAAAAGGGAGGACAATGGTTTAAGTAAAATCGAAATGTCTGGTCTCCAGTTTTCTAGGACATACTATGTTTATGCAATAGTAATCTGGGGAAACCAGGTAACCAGTCGTGGGCCTAGATGCATCAAACAACATCAAATCTAGCAAAATGTATAATTACATTTTGCAGTAATTACAATTAATTACAATTATTCTGGATTATGCTTAAGACCATCTGGAGGACTTCTTCTCTTGAGGGGCTGGCATCAACTACGTGGCAACAAGGGTTCTCCATCCGCTGATAGGACACTTCTACCCTGGGGACAGACAGAATGAAAAGAGTTGGCTTATTTTTTAACACGGCTCTCCATGCAAATGCTATTTTCCTACCATAATGGACATAGCTTACAGCAAGGGCCCCATCTGGCTTATCTCACTGTTCCCCTCAGCCACTAGCTTTGTCCATGGGAGACATTTGATACATTTTTTTAATAAATCATAAATTCATAATAAGGCTTAATAGCTAGCCTTTATTGATACCTATTACCTACCAAGCATCAGCATTCTGCATGATTCTTCTGGTTTCATACTCAGGGTGACCTCAGGAAGGGAACCACGTCATCCCCATTTTGTAGAAAAAGTAGCAGAGGCTCAAAGAGATTAACTAATGGGACAACCGCGAAATGTCTCCACAGTCTGTGCCCTGAAGGATCTCAGACAAGCCAGAGGTCCTCAGCATACGCACTGTTTTCATGGCTGAGTCTTCTAAAATTGCACTGGGTTTCCACATCTCCCTTTGGGGTGACCTAGCCTTGATACCTCTGAATGAGTGTGCGGACGGCCCGACGGAAGTATGATGGCAGGTGGTTACAACACATGCTGTTTACCACTTCCTAGCTGAGTGAAGCTAACAAATTTCTTTCCTCTCTGCCCCCGTCTTCTCATCTGTAAAATGAGGACTGACATCATGTCTTCCTGGTGAGTTTGTCACGAGGTCTAATTGAATTAGTGCACATAAATGGTCTGACGTGGTTTCTCTGAGCACAGCAGAGTTGTTATTCAATTATTTGTAACAGGATTGTGTTATGATAGCGCTGCTTTCGTTGTTTATTTATCTAAACTACCCTGCTTTGGCTTTTCGAACCTGTCCTACAGAGCTGACTCATGCTCAGCCATCAAGCAAGAAGACAGCCCAGACTCTCCCGCTAGTGTTTCGTAGATTTCTAATGAAAACGAAAGCACTGCCTTTAAAATCAGAAAGACTGTGATTTTAATCCCAGTTTTACTAAAGAGCACCCGGGCCAACCTAGACAAATCACTTAGTCCTTTGAGCCCCAGTTTTGTAAACTGTAAAGTATGGCTCATGTTCACTTGCCAGGATCAGAGAGCATCAGAACCCAAACGCCTGACACACGGGAAGCGCCTACTAAGGAAAAGTCACTGCGAGCTCATCAGCACTCGGTGCCCATTAGATTATGACTGGGGAGCCAAGACCCAGGAACGTGCATGGTCTTAGCCAGGTTCACACTGTTCCCGGCACAGCCAGGACTAGAAGGGAGGTTTGAGGCCCCGTCAGATAGCCTGGGGCTTTACCGTCACAATGCCAAAGCCCTGGGGGGTAGTCCCCTGGCATCTGATCCTGTGTCTCGGCCACATAAAAATCTGCGGATGAAATCCATGTTCTGGGGACCCTGGCGAGGCGGCCTGGGCAATACCGTCAGAAGGAGCTGAACCCCCTTGGAGGATATTGTATCGTGGGTCTGAAAGATGGGAATGATGTCCTTTTCTCCACGTTCGTAAAGTCAGAGCTGATCCCAGCTCACCACCATGCCAGGAACCCCTGCCATGCACACCAGGACACCTACTTTTGACGGAATATGCTGTTGGCCTCCAGTTCAGCTTCCTCCCTGGTCCTCTCCATGCCCCGGCGCTCAATCCGACGCATCCGCTCCTCGGGACTCACTGTGAGCAGCAGGACCAGGTCGGGCTTGAGCAGGTCCCTAGGCCACTGGTATATAGGATGATGGGCCGGGGGCAGGTGCTGGAGCCCCCCGGTCACCTCGGTGGCTATGGCGTAGGTGGCCGTGCTGTGCCAGTACCTGAGAAGGGGACCAGGAGTGAGTTCTGCATCCACAGAGGCCAAGGTCAGGGTGCACCTGAAAATCAGCTGGGGGAGAAAGCTGAAACCAGGGATGGCCCCGCTCAAGTTTCCTTAGCATTGCATCTATCAAATAAACAAAACTAAATCTTATTTTTTTAAGATTTTTTTTATTTGAGAGAGAGCAGAGTGAGCGAGAGAAAACACCAGTTGGGGGGGAGGGGCAGAGGGAGAAGGAGAAGCAGGCTCTGCACCGATCAGGGAGCCCGATGCAGGACTCGATCTCAGGACCCTGGGATCATGACCCGAGCCGAAGGTCAAAGCTTCACCGACTGAGCCACCCAGGCGCCCCTAAATCTTGCTTTTAAAGTACTTATAAAATGTAAAAAATAAACCGAAGTCAGCAACCACAATGAGAATGCAGTGGGCTCGTCAGAGAGCGACACGGACTCGGCTGACACCATACTGTCACGAGGTGACACTGTTGCGTCTCTCTGGCCTGGCCCACATTGCCTTCCGTGAAAGGGAGGGCGACCAGGAGGAGAGACGTGCTTGGTAGTCCCCTGGCATCTGATCCTGTGTCTCGGCCACATAAAAATCTGCGGATGAAATCCATGTTCTGGGGACCCTGGCGAGGCGGCCTTTGTCCCGCCCAGCGCCCAGCCTCTCACTGTGTGTCAACACCTGTCAGGGAGGGAAATGAACACAAATACGACCTCCACTACCCTGTGAAGTCCTCCCTGAGTGAAGCAGGGCCCTATTGACTGGTTCATTTTAAATGTTGGCAGGGGAGGAAGAGAAAATCACAACAATAAAAGACAACCTATTTCAAAACGCCCCATGGCTTTCCACGGCCTGCCGGAAACGTCCAGCCTAGCGAAGACACAGAACAGCATTCAGGGTGTGCGCCCCGGCACGCTGAATCACAGGAGCCTGTCTTCATGCTCTTTCCTCCACCTGGAGTGAGCTTCTCAGCGAGCAAAACTCCTACTCTACCTGCAGAACCCTGCTCAGATGAGACCCCAAGCAGAGCTCATGGTTCCCTCCTCTGGGCCCTCAATGTCTTTCACGGTCGACTCTACTGAAGAGCTTCTCATGGTAAAGAAAAGCAATTTGTCTATAAGTATGACCTCTTTCCACTCCTCCCTTAGAAAATTCTTTTTTTAGTCACCTCTGCATTCCCAAACCTGAAACCAGTGTCTGGCTCACAGTCAGT
Source organism: Mirounga leonina (assembly GCF_011800145.1). NCBI lineage: Eukaryota > Metazoa > Chordata > Mammalia > Carnivora > Phocidae > Mirounga > Mirounga leonina. The sequence goes on from NW_023270277.1 coordinate 4,489,318, forward strand.
ATGTGGTAAATGTTCTTTGGGTGTGCAAATGAATGAATTGGAATCAGTTTATTGATTGGCATACCTTATTATAATCTTGCCCTGTTCATGTCATATTCCAATCTTAAGCGACTAAATGCAAAACTTCAAATACAGTATCAAAGGACTATCACGTACAACAGATATTTATGAAAATTATTATAAACATCCCAATGTAGAGAAGTACCTATAGCCCCACCCTGGTCTGTATTTCAATTTACTGCCTTCAGTGTTTTAAAATCCTAAATTCTGGGGGTGCCTGGGTGGCACAGTTGGTTAAGCATCCAACTCTTGGTTTCGGCTCAGGTCATGATCTCGAGGTTGTGAGATCGAGCCCCACATGGGGCTCTGCACTCAGCGTGGAGTCTGCTTGGGATTCTCTCCCTCTCTCTCTGACCCTTCCCCCCGCTTTCATGCACACACACTTTCTCTCTCTCTAAAATAACTAAATCTTTTAAAAGAAATAATAAATAAAATCCTAAATTCTTGACCATTTTATATTTGAACTTCTTTTCACAGTGAAAAGGATGTACTGGGATCTACAAAATAAATTCACAGTGTTTTCTGAGCTGCGTATTGATATTTCCTCTGCCTGCTACTGGTTCTGTGGACACAGGTAACTCATTTAAGCCAATATAGCCTCACCTTCCCCATCTGGAAGATGAAAAGCACGCAACTTTTGTTTCCTTCCACAGTTGCTGTAAAAAGAGACAAGTCCTGGGGCGCCTGGGTGGCTCAGTCGCTAAGCGTCTGCTTTCGGCTCAGGTCATGATCCCGGGTTCCTGGGATCGAACCCCGCATCGGGCTCCCTGCTCGGCGGGAAGCCTGCTTCTCCCTCTCCCACTCCCCCTGCTTGTGTTCCTGCTCTTACTAGCTCTCTGTCAAATAAATAAATAATGTTTTCAAAAAAATAAATAAAAAGAGACAAGTCCTTTAAAAACTGTATCACCCTGTCATTATAAGACAATACTATTCTTACTGGACACCGGTTGTAACTAAAGCTGCATTTGCAAATGATGGTAATACAGACAATACTGAAAAGGACCAAAAAAATTAATTTGGGAGGTGGTCAATTCCAATACCATCCACCCTTCCAAGCCCTGTCCACCTCCAGAGGGGTGCTGCAAACCCCCAGCCTCCACAGCAGCTAGTTCCTGGAGTCCCACCCAGGAGCCTCCTCCCGATCACGTCCCTGATTCACCACCTACAAACGTGCACTTCCCCTTCCCTGTGAGATGAGTCTAGTCTCCCAAGCTGAATAAATCCATGCAGGGTCCAGGCGTTCTTTCTCTTGGCAGCCAAACTACAATTTGCTCTGCATTTTGCACATGTCCCATGTTCAGTGAATTAAATACTCAGCTATGAATACAGAGGCTGATATCATCTTCATTTTAAAAGCCTTCTTTTTGTGGAGAAACCATCAGCAAGAATAGATTTTTAAAGGTAATGAGGGTGATTAAGTTGCCAACCTTAACCACAGTCACCATCAAAAATGACTCTGTCGCCCTCATTTGTTCAGCTAGATGATGGTGTAGTCTAAAATGGATTTCATTAAAATCTTTACACATGAACAAAACCCACCCAGACAACAAATAACCGCTCTTTTCTTCTCATTTGACAAGGTGATACAGTATCTCTCTAAAGAACGAAATTGCTGACAATTCACAGACACAAAGAAGAAAAAGCAAGGGAAGAATGAGAGCCCTGCTTTCTATAGCTGGGGCTCTCTCACTAACAACGCTGCCACTCATTTTAAATAATCATACCCGCTGGCCATCAATTTCAGACTCTCCACCATTTAGAATTTTCCATTCCTGCCATCAGGCAAGCCACATCAGTTCAAATCAAATGCAATTTGCCGACACATTGTACGTAGCTTATATAATAATGCTTTATATCTTAATAGCAATTTGCTATTGCAAAGCACTTCCCCGTGTATCAACCCGTTGGATATTCACCACAGGTTTTAGTGGTAGGCAGGGAAGGGATATGGAGTATCTCCATTAAACACATTAGGAAACTGGGAGCAGAGAGGATAGGTATTTGTCTACACGCAGAAACCAGTGCAACTCCAGGGACATCTGAAGAAATCATGTGCCCCAGGGAGTCACCCCATATTAGGAGAAGTTTAGTCTGTCTCCTTGAAAAAGGACACTGTATGAAAACAAAGATCTCAGATACGGTAGGTAGATTCAGACACATTAATAATAGGGTAAAAACATCCCACAGGTGAAGAAGTCCCAAAAAAGGAATGCAATTTCTTACCCTTCTCCAGGATCCCCTATAACTTGCAACCCTGAAATAACGATCTTGCCATCCCCAGCGTTAAAACTGCCTGCTGGTGTCATAGCTTAGAGGACGGCCCTGGCCTTCTAACTTATTTTTACTGTGTTCATCTTGCCTGGCAACCCACCACCTCCCACTTTATTCCCTACACACGCTCTGAACTGCCTTTTCATGGAATGTTTCAGAGATACAGAAAATTGTACAGAGAAAGATATTTCAAGAAAGGGGTAGAAATTTCCAGATATGGCAAACTAGCTTGTAACTATCAGCTTGGCCACCAGGAACCAGTGGAGACCCTCAAAAAAAGGCAGGCAATGCTAGATGTTGACAAGGACACCAGCCACAGGAAATTCTCAAACACCGCTGTGGGGCGGGGTGGTCACAGTGAGTGGTTCCAACCACTTCAGAACACTTTTTGCAATACCTGCTAAAGCTGAACACATGTGAACCCCACATCCCTACGGTTCCACTCCTGGGAATCTATGCACCAAAACTGCATATGGACCCGCACCCAAGTTATGTACAAAATATTCATAGGGGCGCCTGGCTGGCTCGGTCAGTGGAGCATCCAATTCTTGACTTCCGCTCAGGTCATGATCTCAGGGTCATGAGATCAAGCCTGGAGTCGGGTTCTGAGCTCAGCACGGAGTCTGCTTAAGATTCTCTCCCTCCCCCTCTTCCCCTCCCCACCCCACCCCTCCCCGCCCCACCCCGCACTCTCTCTCTATTAAAAAAAAAAGATGTACGTTCATAGCAGCTAGGCGAGTCTCCTATGTGGCAAGAAGGAAGTCAGATGCTGGTAGTCCTAAGGCACAGCTGCATGTACAGGGCGTCATGAACAGATCAGACAATTCCACGGTGATGGAGATCGGGCAGTGTTCACTACGGGGAGGGGGGGGGGGAGAGTGGGCAGGGACTGGGAAGGAGAATGACCTGGCTTTACGGGGTGTGGTAACGTTCTAAGTCTGGATGTGGGTGCAGGCATCCAGACTTGGGTGTGTTCACTACTTGAAATTCCTTGAGATTTACATTTATGATTAGTGCTTTTTCCTGCATACTTGTCGTACTTCAATACAACTGCTTATCTTTCCAAAAATAAGTAAAATTGCAGAGAGCAAGACCCATTCACTGAACATTAAGCAATAATTCAACTGGGGTTTTCAATCTTTTGTACTCTGTATCAACTGCATTTCTCTCTCCTTAGCACTGTTAAATTTGTTCAATATCCTTTCTCCCCTCCGTACTCTACAGTTTGTTATTATTTGGCTTGTATTCTACTGAACACCTATCTGAAACGTGATGTTCTCAGTCAAAATGAGGGTTTTGCATTTTATGCACACTGATGCAGTGTACTGATTTATATTGCTGAATGGTGCTCCATTTCACAAATATGCTAGTATTTATGTGCCCTTTCTTCTACTGATGGGCTTTCAGTTTTTCAAATTGTTCAATATTATGAACACAGCTGAAGGAGGGGGTGGAGGGATGGGGTGGCTGGGTGATGGACACTGGGGATGGTATGTGATATGATGAGCACTGGGTATTATATAAGACTGATGAGGGGCGCCTGGGTGGCTCAGTTGGTTGAGCGTCTGGCTTCAGCTCAGGTCATGATCCAGGAGTCCCAGGATCGAGCCCCACATTGGGCTCCCTGCTCAGTGGGGAGTCTGCTTCTCTCTCTCTCCTCACCTGGCTCGTGCTGTGCTCTCTCTCACTCTCTCTCTCAAATAAATAAATAAAATCTTCAAAAAAAAGACTGATGAATCACCGAACCCTACTTTGGAAACTAATAATACACTATGTGCTAATTAACAGAATTTAAGTAAAAAATAAAAATAAATTTTTAAAAAAGAAATAAATTTTAAAAAAGAAACTTTTGCATTTCTTCAGGAGGTGAAAGCAGTGTTCACTTTGCTGTCCCTTTCAGATCGCTCTCTGAGCCCCGTGTCCACCCCCACCAGTGCCTTGTAGGGCTTCTAGCCACCCCCGTGATCTCCAGCTCTGAGTCTCAGCACATTTTCATTGGATCTCACCTACCTGATGAGAGCAAAATGGGATTTCACCGTGATTGTAATTTCCGTATCACCGAGTTGGGTGATTTTAAGCCGAGGATGACTTGCTTGCCATACACTTCAATCATTCTTGTGGTATTTTAAGCTACTTCTTAGGTACGGAATTTTAAAAATCTAAAGCAGTTTATGTCACTCCATTATCTGAAACCTTCCAATGGCTCCCCTCTGCACTCAGAATAAAATCCGCACTATCTTGGCCCACGGGCCCTGCTGTTCTATCCCCCGCCTCTCTCTGTCCATTCATCCAGAAAGCAGCCCCTCGTCCACTATGTGCTCATCACACTGGCCTGTTTCTAGTCCTTGAATATGCTACCTTCTTTCTGTCTGTAGGCTTTGCGGACTCCTCTCTCCATAATGCTGCTACTCCATAGTTTTCATTCCCATCTCTTTTGGGGCATTCAGAACTCAGATCAACGTTACCTCCTTAGAGAGGCCATCCTCAGCCATATCCACCTTGATTTACCCTCTTCAGAGTATTTATCATTCTCTGATATTACCATATGTCTTCATGCACTTGACTGTTCTCCTGCAACAGTATGTTTGCTCCATGAAAGCAGAGCATCATCGTCTAGCTCATTTACCGTTGAATCCCCTAAATTGAGAACAGTCTTTGGCACACAGTAGATGCCCAATAAATGTTTTATAAATAAGCTGACGAACAAATGAACTACTGAAAGCATCGGTTTCTAAAGCAGAGGCTTTGTCAATATCCCCAATATGCTATTTCTAGCTTAGTCAGTGGCAAGTTACTTAACCCTTGTAAGACCTAGGCTTCTCATCAGTAAATTGGGGATAACATTTAGTATCCACCTACCATGTAATTGTTCAGATACAGTAAAATGTATGTATGCTCTTAGCAAAATGCCAGCCTGTGGTGTGGGTAGTTAACAAATCATAGACATCATTCCTATTATTATCATAATTCAGTTTGACTTAATAAACACAGGTGTATACTTGCAATATATAGGTACGTGCAGACACTTAGGGAGAAAATGCCAAATTCACAGCATCTTTACACCTACCTGTCTACAATCACAGGAGATTTGGTAGATGCTTTAGCTATTTCAGAAGCCACAATATAATTGCCCAAAGAGTAAAAAGCTCTTCTAATGATAGTTGGTTCATCATCAAAGATTTTCCTCCACTGGCTGATGCAAGCGGGGGGCGACCTTAAGAGCACAGCCTTGAGTGAGTCCGAAACTGACCGGGTCACAGTGGTTTTGCCTGCAGAAAAGACACAAACATAGCGCTTCGTGACCACAGCCACCAAACGGCTCCCAAACGCTCATATTAGCCCAGAAAGAGCAAAGACACTCTATCCACCTGTAAATCAAAGCAGTTCATTGCCTACTATGATTCTTGATTTAAAAAAAGAAAAAAAAAACCGCAGACCTTTAGGAACCGGGGTTTCCTCTCTGTGGTATCCCAACACTTGGAAGAAAACCCAAATGGTGCTCTTGTTTGCAAATTAATGATAAATTTTAGCGTAGACCTCCGGGCCTGGGAAAACCTCCACCTGGTTCCTCAAAACACTCCGCACCTGCTGCCGAGGGAGCCCCGCCTGACGCTGAAGCATGAGACGTCTGCCCAAGCCGGACCTCGGCCTCGGCCGGATCCTGCTGCCCTTGGCGCCTTGCTTCTCCTGCTCTTCGTGTTTGGGGCTAAGTGTGAGCTGTCCCTTGTGTCCCCTGCTCCAAGGCTTCTTCCCCTCCGCTTCCTAGTTCTTCCTGATTTTGCTCCAGAAGGGCCCTCTGAACGGCCTGCGGGTCCCGGATACCCCGGTCTGGCCCAAGTCCCTTCACTTTCGCCCGCGCTCTTTCTTCTTCTTCTTTTTTTTTAAGATTTCTTTTTTTTTAATTCATGAGAGACAGAGCGAGAGACAGAGGCAGAGGG
>NW_023270277.1:4495596-4531664 GCF_011800145.1 Mirounga leonina
TGGGATCATGACCTGAGCCACCCAGGCGCCCCCGCGCTCTTTCTTCTGTCGGGAGGACCGCTTTTGCCCTGCTCACCGGTACTTCTCTGATCTGTTCCGAAAACAGTCCCGGGGTCTGCCCTTCCAGAGGCTCTGTTCCCCACACCGAGGCCGCATTCAGTGCCTTCTCGCGGTCACCAGAGCACCTGGGGCCCAGCCTCCCCGGGCCTCCCGCCGGAGGTCTTATTCGACTGTCTCCCAGGCCTGCCCGGCTCCGGGCCCGGCACGCACTGGAGACCGACATGAAGCTTATGAATTGAGCTCTGTATCGAGTTTGACTTACTAAAGACCTGTCTGTTCCCGCAAGGGATCAATTAATCGCACTGCCTGTAACTCGAAGGTAGCATTACCTGTGGCATCCAGTCCTTCGATGGCAATGACCGGGAACTTTCCTCTCGCGGCCTGCTCCGGGCACCGGTCAACCAGGTCAAGCACTGCCTGGGCTTCAGGAAGGAAGGGTATACACTGCGAAACAATGTCTGCGCGTGAGCAGTGAAGCAGCGGGCCTTCTGCGGTCTCTAACCGCGGAGAGCAAGATTGCCCAGTGCTAAGAAGGCGTAGGTTGCGTCTGACGCCGCGCCAAGTTCGTAGCATTTGGACCTGGGAAGGGCTGAATTCCTTCATTTTTTACTGAATAGCTGTGCCTCCAAAAAGGCGACAGCGGCTGAGCTCACTCAGTCTGCAACCCACGCTGACCAGCTGCCCCAGAGGAGGAAGGACAGGCAAGACCGCAAGTGCGGGTTGGGGTGACCCAGCGACCCGAGACTGCAGCACGTGGTGTGCCGGCTGCGGCCGCAGCTCCCGGGAGCAGCCAGCACCGTCCCTTCCTAACCGCTAGGGGGCGGAGGAGAGAGCCGCGCGCCGCGGTCACCCGGTGGGTTGCGCGGGCGTCGCGGGCCCTTCTGAGTTCTCACCTCCGCTTCCCCGCACTGCTTACCGCGGCCTCTCTGCAGCGAGGCCCGCACGTGTGTGCATGCGTGTGCTTCACCTTCTAAGCGCTTTCGAGGACTAACATGGCCAGCCTTCGCGGTGACTCGGTGAGGGTGGCAGCATTATAATCCCCCTCTACGAACTAAGGAAACTGAGGCGGGGGGGGGGGGGGGGGGGGGAATAAGAAACTGAAAGCGACACAGGTAATAAATGCCGCGTTGGGACTGAAACCCAAGCGACTGGTCCTGCCCTTTTAAACCGCTTCGTAATACAATCCCAAAAGCTTGCAAAATGCACTAAATTCCACCGCGCAGCCTCAAAAAGCCGAGTCTGGACATCCCAGGCCCCGCCCAGGCTGCGCTGGGAAAGAATCTCCGCTCTCCTTTCCCGAGCACCTGCTGCGTGCCAGAGCTCTGCTTGTCCTTGTGTCCCCCGTGCCCCCTGTGCCCAGGGCTTGTCCTGACCAAGGCTAGGCAAGTGTTTCACAGACCAAAGGGAGAACAGAGGGGTCGTGCGACCTGGACCGGCAGCCAGTAAGCAGGCAGCCGCGGTTTTAGAACAAGGTTCTTAAACCCCAAACTCATGCCCTTTTCTCCCCAAAATCATGCCCCGGCCTCCCAGATGGCAGGATCCTCCCCGCACGCGGCGGCCGCTTCCCTCCCGAGGCGCCTTCTGCACGCATTCGGAGCAGGCCTGGCGAGCGTGGCCTTGGGACATCAGTTCCCGCCTCGGATGGGAAGTTCCTGGCGGCCAGGAACGGAGAAGAGCCGCGGTGTCTAAACCAGAGTCTGGCACTCAGGCGGCCTGGTTTGGCGACGGCGTCGATCGGTGCCCTGGGCCGCAGAGGCCAGGCTGGAGAGGCCGGCCCCGGGGAGCGCGCGCCCCGTCCGCTCCCTGTCGGGGGCCCACCCGAGTGCCGGGAAGGGGCAGAAGTCTTACCGCCTCCAGAACGGCGCGGGCGGCCTCCCGGTGCGGGAAGACCCCAGAGCTGGGCAGGTCGGGCACCACCGGGTGCAGGGCGGGCTCCGGGGCGGCCACGACGCGCTCGCGGGGGCCCACCTGCCGCCACCCCGCGCCGTCCCGCAGCTCCCACAGGTGCTGCCACACCTGCCGGCGCGCGTCGCCCACGAACTCGCCCAGACGCGGGCCCTCCGGGGACTCGCCGAGCAGGGAGAACAACGCGCGCCGGGTGTCGGGGCTGTCGCTGGGGTCGTGGAGCAGGAAGCCGTGCTGCACGCCGCCCGCCGCGCCGCCGGGGCCGTAGCACAGCAGCGGGCTCAGCTCGCACCGCCGGAGGGGGTCGCGGCGCAGCTGGTGCAGCTGGTGCCGCAGGCGCTGGTGCAGCCGCGCCGCCCGCACCCGGGCCACGCAGTCCCCGCCCGGCGCCAGCGGCACGCGCAGCGAGTAGCTGCGGCCGGGCGGGCCCAGGAGCGCGGCCGCGCGGGGGTCGGGGAGCGCGCCGGGGGCGTCGGCGCCGACGGCGAAGTGAGCCAGCGTGCAGCCCGGCAGCTCCAGCGCGAAGCGGCGCGGCGGCGCCATGGCCGGAGCGCGGGCCCCGCGTCGCGGCCCCGGAGGCGCCCGAGCAGCAGCGGCGAGCGCGGGCGGAGGGCGGAGGCCGTGGGCTCGTCCGGCCCCGCCCCGCCGCTCTCGGGCCGCCACCGGGGAAACGAAAGTTAAGCGACGGCGGGGCGGGCCGGGCCGGGGCGGGGCGGGGGGGGGCGCCCTCTGCCCGCTCGCGGGCCGCGCCCACGGACGGCGGCGGGGGGCGCGCGCGGTGCCGGCTGCCACCCGGAGGGCGCTCTCGGCCCGGCGCCGGCTCCTCCTCTGCTGCCTACGTCCCGGGGGGGCGCGCGCGCGTGTGAGCGTGTCCCGGAGACAGCGCGCGCCGAGCTCTGCCTTTTAGCTTCGTTCGCCCCCCGCCCCCCGCCCGCCCTCTCCGGCTCTTGAGTGCGGCGCAGACTCCCGACCCGGGCGGGGTTGCAGACCCCTTGGCCCCTTGCTCGACCTGAAGCCTCCCCCTGACCCGCTGCATCGCCCTCACTCTGACCCGAGTCCTATGGGCTGCTTAGAAGGCCTGAACAGGGAGCGCTTTTCCCTCTTCTTGGAATTAGCCCCTCTGTCGCTGACTCGCAAACTAGGACGTATCGCCAGATGTGCAGGGGAGCCAAAGAAAGGCCCGCCTTCGGGTCCAGTTCGCTGGTCCCGGCGTGCTGTGTCAGCCCGAAGCCCGCACCTTGGTATAGCAGCTTTCACGCAATTATTCAGATGTTTTGTTCTCACTCAACAGCTGATACTTTGGAAAATGACTGTCAAGCAGGAACGTGTGGGTGGCTCAGTCGGTTCGGCGTCTGCCTTCGGCTCAGGCCATTAGGGTCCTGGGATGGAGTCCCGCATCAGCTCAGGTCATGATCGCCTGGCCCTGGAATCAAGTCCCGCATGGGGGGGGGGGTCCTTGCTCAGCAGGGAGTCTGCTTCTCCCTCTGACTGCAGCTCCCCCTGCTTGTGCGCTCTCTCTCTCTCTCTCTCTCTCTCTCTGACAAATAAATAAAATCTTCATAAAAAACTGAGCATACTGAAAACAAAAATCCTATGGGGAAAACTCAAACATTTAGAAAAGACAATGAAAAACATTAGATGAACTGAGGGCAAACAAACTTTGTAATTGAAGCAGTTTGGATTTAGCATGCGTGTACGTTTAATTCTGGAAGGAATACAACTTTTGGACAAACAGGAACTATTATAGATACGTGGTTGAAGTATGAGCTAATAGACAAGGAGCAATCGGATTAAGATGTTTTTAGCTCTCTGAGTACAGGATCATTCTTACTCTCTGTGAGCAATCTCACTTTGGGGCATTTAGTGTGCAGAGTTGTTTTCACATGTATAGTGTTCTAGTGGGAGTGTAAATTGGTTCAAGTACTTTGGAAAACTCTTCGGAGGTATATGCTCAAGGGGAACACACATACACCATGTGAACCAGCGATTCCAATCCTGGGTATATACCCAACATAAATGCATACATACATGTCGGCCAAAAGATATGTACAAGAAAATGCATGGTGTAATAGCAAAATATTCCAAATGCTCCTCATAATAAAATAATTAAATGTATTGTGGTATATTTAATGAAATCAATAAATGGGAGCTATGAAAATTAACAATCTACTGCTAAACACGGCAAAGTGGATAAGTCTGCAAACACAACAATGAGTGAGAGAAGCCCAGCAGAAAGAGGACGTGCTATTGTAACCTAGAGTATGGTTTTTAGGACAGGGTTATCTTTGGAGTGGAGGTAGGGTTTAGGGCCTGGGGGAAGGTCTTGGAGACTTCTTGGTAAAATTCTATTTCTTGATAAAGATGCTCATTACATATGTGTGTTCATTCTGCCAAGAATTCATTGTGCCGTGCATTTATGAACTGTGCACCTTTCAATGTATGTATAGTAGTTGATGTATGGTACTGATGTACAGTATGTATCAGTAGAAGATCTACCACAGAAATGTTATGATGATTGCAAATCACTGAACCGATTCCACCATCTGCTAATGGGCTGCAGGCACTGCTGGGACATTCCTGCAGGAAATGGCCCACTTCAGGGAGCATGGAGTACATTAAGGATGTGCAGGTGTTTTGAGAAAAAAGTCTCCGGCTAAAGAGAAATGGTGATGACATTTGGCTGTTTTCCAGTTGCATTTGGATGCCTTTAGAGATGGCCGAGTCCCGAGTAGAAAGCCTAAAGGGGGCTGCCTTGTACCTCCTCCAGCCTATCCCCGTCTTGAGCAGTTGGAAGAAGAAATCCCTCCCTGGGCCCGCGCAAGCCATGACTTTGATTATGAAAGTCTTACCACTCCTGAAACTTACTCTTAAATGAATGGGAAACGACAAGTTGGAAGGAATAGAACATCTGTTCAAGGACTTTTGTGAGTTCTTTGCTGGGAAAGACTTTGACTTATTTATTTCTATTTTTTTCATATTAATATTTTATCTAAAAAATAGGAGGCTCTCAGTTGTTGAAGCAAAGAAGGAAGGAAGGAAAGAGAGAATGCCTGAATGAGTGAATGAATGAATAAAAGAAACTGGTCCCATTAGAACAGACTTAGGAACAAATAATAAAATAATGTGCTAATAGTGATCAATCACTGAGCAGTGTTGCAGGTGTTTAAATCCCAGTTCAGACACTTACTCCCTGTGTGACGTGAGTTTCCCCAGCTATAAAAGAAGTTAGTACATGCAAAGTGCAGAGCAATGCCTGGTACCCAGTGCTGGATTGTGGGCTAGCTATTGCTAATTTATTATAAAAGCAGCACTCTCTGTACTTAACATACGTTAGGTCATTTAATCCTGACAATGCCCTCTGTGAGTGTGATATCAATACCCATGTTTCCCAGATGTGTTAACAAGATCAGGCAGGTAAAGAAGTTTACCCAAAATTAAACATTCCTGGCTGAACTAGGATTGAAATCTTAAAATATTTAGCTTGAAAAGCCTACATTGGCTCTCCTCTGTGCCATGCTGCTTTGATTTGAAAGGAAAACTGACTTGGTTTTTGTTTCTTCATATACATGTGATCTAGCAAAGAAAAAAAAAGTGTTTCTTGATTATCGTACCATGGTGTTATTTCGAAATGTTTTTGGCTAAGATGATTTCAAGCACTTGGATTCTATCCACCAGTGCGTAATTGGAAATCATTACACGTAGCCTTGCTATTTTGGTGAATTTGCTTTCACTTTCCTTTCTAAGTAAAATGAAAATCATCTTTGTTTCCATTCAGAACATAACACTACTAGAAAAACAATAGCGAACCCTAACTGAACACTTAGAGTCTTCCATACACTGTCCCAATTTATGTGATTCACATGCATTAGAATTTGATCATGAGTTTGAGCCTTATGCTGGGTATAGAGATTATTAAAAAATAAACTATAAATAAATAGATATGCAGGAAAACATAAATGTCTACATTTCAACACTATGAAAATACATAAGATGAATAACTAAAGGCAGATTAAGTGTAAATGTTATTATGTGCCTGTGCATTCTGACTGTGATCTGGAAGGGGCCCCAAGGCGAATGGGTTCTGTCCTCAGCCTGCACAGGTCAGTCATGCTTTGCATTCTTTGACTTCCATAACGAACTGTCAGGGCGGCCCCCCTCGGGTAAGGTGCCAGGGGAGAGCCCCTGCATGCTGTATCATGCGTGAGTAATACATCTGAAGAGGTGCCTGTATCTCTCTCCAAGTTGCTGCTCTAGATGGAGATATGGACAGAGAGCAAGGTCTTGATCTGTGTCCAATTAGAAGGCTACTGTTGACCCAGGAGATAGGTGAAAGGTGAGGCAGAGAAATATATGTTAAGAAAAAAAAGAAGAAGAAGGTAGCGGGAGGGGAAGAATGAAGCGGGGGAAATCGGAGGGGGAGACGAACCATGAGAGACGATGGACTCTGAAAAACAAACTGAGGGTTCTAGAGGGGAGGGGGGTGGGAGGATGGGTTAGCCTGGTGGTGGGTATTGAGGAGGGCACATTCTGCATGGAGCACTGGGTGTTATGCACAAACAATGAATCATGGAACACTTCATCTAAAACTAATGATGTAATGTATGGGGATTATTAACATAAGAATTAAAAAAAGAAAAAAATATAATATAAGCCACATATGCAATTTTTAATATTTTAGGAGCAACATTAAAAAATAGATGAGAGAGGAAAGAATGGGAAATTATTGTTCAAAGAGTAAGCTTAGTTTAGAAAGATGAAAAAGTTCTAAAGATACAGGGGTGTGAGATGTAAATACATTTAATGCCACAGAATTATACACCTAAAAATGATTTAAATGGAAAGTTTATGTTACATATATTTTATAATAAAAAAAAGAGTTGGGGTGCCAAAAAAAAAAAAAAGGTGAGGCAGAGAGAGGCAGATGCCCAGCCCTGATCCTGAGCCTTGGGTCTTGGCCCTGTTCCAACTTTCATTTTCATGAACAGGAAAATCGAAACTTGAGCTCAGCTGAAAGTTAGTCAGAGATGTGTCCATCCTGCCCTTGTGATAGGCTGCCCCAGCACATATATAAACTGAGTCCCGAGCTTCAGTGCACCCTCAGGGCGCCTGGCCACCATGTGGATGCTCGTGCCCATCGCTTTTGCTGGAAAGCTGCTGAGCACCTTCAGGAAGTCTCTGAGCTCTCTATGGGGCAGCGTGGTCCCCTGGTTCTTCTGGCTCAGGTCAGCGGTCTGGCTGGCAAGGGGCAAGAGCACCCGGCCGCTGCAGCTGGGCCAGGGTGAACTGCAGGAGAGCAGAGGGGAGGAGGAGGAGGGCCCGGACCAGCCCACCAAGCCCACCAGCGTCAACTACCACTTCACCCGCCAGTGCAACTATAAGTGTGGCTTCTGCTTCCACACGGCCAAGACATCGTTTGTGCTGCCCCTGGCCGAGGCCAAGCGAGGGCTGCGGCTGCTGCAGGAAGCCGGTGAGTCCCCCCCTGGGAGGGAATCAGCGTGCAGCCACTGGCGGGGGGCGGGCGCAGGTGGGAGAGCTCCTGCAGAATTTGAGATGCTCCCCAGCCCCTCTTGCGACGGAGTATTAGGGTGAATTTGGGGTGGATGCCTAGGCCTTCGGAACCAGAGTTGGCTGGCGCAGACAGCAGGGAGGCAGACCCATCCCTCCTGTAGCCTCCAAGTGAGCAGAAGTCTGTGCACCTGCCGGGCTCCCAGTGCACCCAGCTTGTGCCAAGAGACAGGTTGGGAAGTTGTGCTACTTTCTGAATTTGTCCAAAGCACTGATAGATTGGGGCTTTCCAGAAATTGTTAACGAGGAAAGTCGAAAACAAACAAAAACTTTGACTTAAGAACTACAATATTTTTAGGGGCGCCTGGGGGGCTCAGTCAGTTGAGCGTCTGACTCTTGGTTGTAGCCCAGGTCATGATCTCAGGGCTATGAGATCGAGCCCCATGTCAGGCTCCACGCTCAGTGGGGGGAGTCTGCTTGAGATTCTCTCTCTCACTCTGTCCCTCCCTCTCTCTGTCTAAAATAAATACATCTTAAAAAAAAAAAAAAAAGAACTGCAATGTTTGAGTCTTTTACTTTGAATCATGCTGTTTAGCTCCAGCTAAACTAGTAACAGCAACCTGACCGACTCTTTCTCAATTTGCTTAACCTTTTTTTTTTTTTTACAAAAGTATAACATGCATGCCCAAAGTTGCACACATCCTGAGGGTTCAGCTAGACAAATTTCACAAAGTAACCACATCCACATAAACAGCACTGAGATCTTGAAAGAGAACATCACGGCATCCATAAGTATCTCTCTTCCAGCTGCTGCCCTGCCCCTGCCAGGGTAACCATGAGTTTGTCTTCTAACAGACAATACTTTTTGCCTGATTTCGTACTTTATATAATGAAATTAGACCATTTGCACTGCATTGGGTCTGACTTATTTTGCTCTCCATTACATTTGTTCCATCATCCACAGCTGTTCCTCCAAGTATAGACCCACCTCACTGTTCCCAGTGGGCTCTAGCTCAGGGTCTCCCCATTTCTCACCTGGATTGCTGCAATTCATACAATTGTCTCTGCTACCCCCACTGGGACATCAAGTTCCTCCACCCCAATGCTTCAAGTGCCCAATGCTATAAGCACATCATATTACACCCATTCTCCCCCAACACCTGCATAAATCAAGCCTGTGATCATGCTGTCTTCTCCTTCTGGAATGTCCTCTCTTCCTCATGTGTGATCCCTTGGCGCCTGTTACAAATATGTATTATAACACCTTTTTTTTTTAAAAGATTGTATTTATTTATTTGAGAGAGAGAGAGAGAGAGAGAGAAAGCACAAGTGGGGAGGGAGGGGGAGAGGGAGAAGCAGACTCCCCACAGAGCAGGGAGCCCAACATGGGGCTCAATCCCAGGACCCTGGGATGATGACCTGAGCTGAAGGCAGACGCTCAACTGACTGAGCCACCCAGGCGCCCCCTATTAGAGCACTTTTTAAATTATACCATTATGTTTTGTTTTTTTGTTTTTAACATCTGGGTCCCCAAAGAGTTTGAGTTCCAAGGTGGAATTTTAGCATTCTATGTATCTTTGTGCTTAGCAGGATATCTAGAATGTAAAAGGGGGTTGGTGAATGTTTTTGGAGAGATGGATTAATAGATGAACCAATGAATGAAGGGAAGTCTGGTGTCGTGGAAAGAACTTAGACTCTTGACTCACAAGGCCAGGGTTTGAGCTCTTGCCCTAAAACTTGTGAGACTTATCAAGACATTTAACTTTTCTGAATAGCAGTTTAACAATCCTTAAAATGTAGATAATCAAGATAACACCTATACCGGTCACCTGAGTGGCTCAGTGGGTTAAGCGTCGCCTTGGGCTCAGGTCACGATCTCAGGACCCTGGGATCAAGCCCTACGTTGGGCTCCCTGCTCAGCGGGGAGACTGCTTCTCCCCCTGCCTGCCACTCCCCCTGCTTGTGCACGCTCTCTCTCTCTCTCACTCTTGCTCTATCTCAAATAAATAAATAAAATCTTAAAAAAAAAAAAACCAGATAACGCCTATACGACCTCAAAAAGTTACGACATGGCACAAATAAGTGAATGCTCAGGTGTTTTTAAATAGACTATAAACTATAATGGTTATAATTAATACATTTATCATTAATATAATGATTTCTCAGGTTTAAGTAAATAAAGTCAATTAAAATGATCGAGGTATAACATAAGTCATATGCCCCGTAAGTGAGATTTCTGACTAATAGAGGAAAATCTATTTTGGTGATGATTAAAAATGTAAAATTAAATGTGAATTATATTTAAAACGTACTACTCGGGCAGATGATGCTTCTACAATATATTATTTACTTCTCTTGCTTTTACACGAAGAAGAGGGAATAGGATTTAGCCACTGTGAGCATCAGATATTGATCCGTGCTGTAATACGATTGCTCCTTGTAAGTTAACATCATTGTGAAGTAATTGTTGCTTGTCTAAGATCTTAACTACGCACCTACATCCTGTTCCTTCGATGCTCTATTCCTTGCATCCCCTCTATATCTTCCCCTCAAACTCATCAAGGGCTGCAGGCCCATATACCGTATCACCTTCTCCAGCTCCTCTGACCCTATTCCACCACACTTTCGGTGATAATGATGTTTCTACTGAATGATGATCACCATCAGTCACACAGGCAGGCTCCCAGCATGTTGGATTTCAGTAGTGAGATGATGGAATTGATCACTGTCTGGTCATAGACACATCTGAGTGAGAAAGACAGTGTTGAAAAGAATAGCAGATGTCATTTGGTCTGCTATAAAACAGGGCTGTTCTGGGTGAGCTGGGATGAAGGGCAACCCCACTGACAAAGATAGAAGGCTGTGGAGCTTGGGCATCCATCCTAGCTCCATTTTTTCCCCCTAGTCTTACGATCTTGAATAAATCACTGAACCTTCCTGAGCTTCAGTTCCTGCAGCCAAAAACCAGGATAGTAATTCCTTCCTTGCTGAATGAGTTTCAGGATGAAATGCTTGCCTGAACCATGTTACCTTGGGTGAGGTATGGGGAGGCCAGATGCAGATCAAGAGAGAAAAATTGGAAAGAGATGTGTAATTTGTTACTCACAGTTCCTTGGGCAGGGCGCCACTCGCCACACAGGGAGTCCTGGGTGAGGATGGGAGGGGACTGTGAACGTGACCCATCGGCGTGGTTTTCGAGGAAGGAACAGGTAGGGAGGCAAAGTCAGCTTAGCACGGGCTAGTTTGAACAATCTCAGCAAGCTGTGGTCACAAGGGCTG
The DNA here is from genome assembly GCF_011800145.1 of Mirounga leonina. NCBI lineage: Eukaryota > Metazoa > Chordata > Mammalia > Carnivora > Phocidae > Mirounga > Mirounga leonina. The sequence goes on from NW_023270277.1 coordinate 4,506,346, forward strand.
TCCCGGTTGTCCGAGACCCGGCCCTGGGAGGCAGAGGGCGGAGGACAGTGGCCCCGAGAGAGAGCCTCGTAGATGAGGTGCCTGGGGTGCTGACATCCTTGGTTGCTCAAGAAGAGGACCTGACCAGCCGTCAGCCAGGACCTCGAAACTGAGTCAGGACAGCATTTTAAAATGCTACAGTGAATTTGCACAAATTAAATTTCTAAGCACAGTATTCGTTACTTAGTAGGTACAACGTCTGTTGAACGGATGTTAACAAATAACATTCTCGGGGAATTTTATGGCATGATGTGCTGTTTGGCCCTTAGTAAGTTCCCCCAGGCCTCTCTGCTAGTCTGGTCGGTGCTTCTAATTATTTCGCTCCTGTGACCAAATCTGTTTGCTGCTCTCACGGGTCCCAGGCTTCCTCCTTGGATCTCACATGGGCTTGTGTTTCTGCGGCTTGGCACCCCGGGTCCTCTCCTTGCCATGCTCTGGCTTCTGTCTCTAATCCGAGCATGCTGTCTGGTGCCTGTGCCCTCCACATCAATATCACTGTATAAATTCCAAATTTCACACTCTTGTGGACCTTCGAGTTAAATTTCCCCATTCCCTCCAATCTTTCATTCGCTCCACTAAAATTCCAGTAGAATCATTGAAAGCAGGGTAACAAACCCACAAAGAAATCAACACGGAGTTGTTGGAATTGACTGATGGCACTTGGACACCTTCAGCACGGGTCGGCAGGGCGGTGGCTGCCAGAGGTTCACCAGACTGCCCGTGGAATGCAGAGCATTTCAGAGACGAGAACCTTCTGATCATGCAGAAGTACAGCATTGATCAAGAAGGAGGGGGTGAGGCAGGAGCGAGACAACAGGCCGAAGGCAGATCCGCTGCTGCCCCCACCACGAGGAGAGCCCTCCCCAAGTCCTGCAGATGGCAGAGGGCATATTTTCAGAAGAATCTGGACCACCAGGCTGTGCTCAGCCACCCCGGGGGGAGCAGGGAGAAGAAAAGCACCATACTGAAGACCGGGGAGTGAGAGTCTGCCTGCTGGGTGTGAGAGCCCACGTTCTGGGGTGCAGGCAGCCAGGGGGTACAGCATAGCAGGAGATTAAGAGTCTTCTCCAGCAGAACAGAATGGCCCAGAGAAAAGACCAAGGCTCCCAGCGTGTGGGGCAAAATCCAGTGAATAAGTCAGTTTCTCTCTCTGTCACTCTATAGTAAAACTCCATCGAGGGGTTTCTTCCTCAATCACAGAAATTCCCTTCCGCTCTTTTATGCGTCACTCAAATAAGAAAGGACGAATAGAAACACCGAAATAAAAGGCAGACGCCAAAACAAATAAGCAAAGAGAATATAGGAAAACTTCAGAACATCTGTAACTGATAATCCCAGAGAGATGAGAGAAAATTTACATATGAGAAATAGCAATGCGCTGGTAAGTAAAGAGGATATGGGAGAGTCTGGGGAACGGAAACTGGGATTTCTAAAATTAGAATTGTAATAGAAAGACTAAAAGACAAGGTCTTGGGAAAATGGGACGCAGGAGACACAGCAGGAAGGTCTGGTGGTTACAAGCTGGAGCACCAGCAGACCAGTGATAGGACCTCCAGAGAAACAAGCACGTTGGAGAAGAGGTAGGAGTTCTCAAAGAGTATGAGAAACTTCCCATACCAGAAGGAGCTGTATTTTTGGACCGAGGACCCGCCAAGTGGCCAGAACAATGAATAGAGACAGATTCTGCTAAGGCACACCACCTTGAAATTTGGGGACATTGGAAAGAAAGCTTCTAGAAGGGAAAAAGCCATGCACTTAAAAGGGATTATAAATCAAGGTGTTATCAGGCTTCTGAACAATAATATTAAAACCTCGAAGACAGCAAATAATGCCCTTAAAATACTGAGGGCAAAGTGACTTCACCCAGAGTACTATACCTGGCCAAACTAATGTTTAGGGATGCATTTGGAAACATGTAAGTTCTCATCTTGATTCATATTTTGCATTTTTTCAGGAAACTGCTAAGGGCTTTTCCAAAGGGCAAGAATTCCAGGCCAAGAGGCATCCAGCATGTGGGAGAGGGCGGGGTCCCCCTCAGCGCAGAGTGCTGAGGTGTCTCAGGCTGAGAGTCCCCAAGCAAGAACATTCTGGATGGGGCGGAGGGGGGTTCCTGCACATCTCTGTGTTGTCTCATCCATCCATGTAACTGATTCCCTACGTTGAAGTGCATCTATTTTATTTTCTTATTTTTTAAAAGATTTTATTTATTTATTAGAGAGAGAGAGAGGGAGCCCGAGCAGGGGCAAGGGATAGAGAGAGAAGCAGGCTCCCCGCTGATCAGGGAGCCTGATGCTCGATCCCAGGACCCTGAGATCATGACCTGAGCCAAAGGCAGACGCTTAACCGACTGAGCCACCCAGGCGCCCCTAAAGTGCATCTATTTTAAAGCAGGGGAGAAGGTTAGGCCCCGATATGGACATGGTTTGTTCCCCCCTGCCAAACACTGTGGGGAGCATGGGGAGCCATGGGTGGGGGGTGGGGGCTGGGGATAATGGGCAGCTTTCATTTCATTTTTTGTTACTTTGAGAAAACATCACTTTTGTCATTAAAACAATAAGGGGTGTTTGTGCAGTGGAAAAAAAAAAAGGAGAACAGAAGGAAAGATCCATGTTCTACCTCTCACAGGGATGGAGAAGATAAACTTTTCAGGCGGAGAGCCGTTTATTCATGACCGGGGCGAGTACCTGGGCAAGCTGGTGCAGTTCTGTAAAGAGGAGCTGCGGCTGCCCAGCGTGAGCATCGTGAGCAACGGGAGCCTGATCCGGGAGCGCTGGTTCCAGAACTACGGTGAGCTTCCTGGCATCACGCTGCAGTTGCCTCTGCTATGATTGTTGGTTCCGGGCATCCGGGGCCTTAGGTCAGGCATGCTGGGGGAGCAGGGGGCGCGGGGAGCAGGGTGTGGGGCAGGGAGGAGACACCAAACCCAAATCCCTTTGCAAGCCATGCATGCAGTTAGGAGGCTTCCTTCTGCGGGGCTCTATACTTAGAGCCCTATACTTGTTGACGAACTTGTTGGCAAGACAGGTAAGGAAATGTTAGCACAACTATGTTATGTGTCCCAATTCAGCAGGTGCTGAGCCCTATGGCTTTAGCTTAGCCGCTAGCAAGGAGCATTACACAGTTCCACAACCCCTACCTTATGGCTTGCTACTAATGTTTACTTTTTAAATATTAAAGGAACTATCGCTTTATTAGTCTCATAAATGAAGCAATTGGACTAAAACAATCCTTCCCACCTTTGGCTACATATTTGGCTGCTGAAGAAAGTTAAATAAAGTATCTGTGTGGGGGCTGAATCCCGGGCTAATTATATCAGAACCAACTCGAGGGGCTCTACTCTGCGGCCAGGATGCGAACCACGGAGCCTAAGACCGTGCAGTTCCCTTACAGCGGAGTTTCCATAGACGTGATATCCCTAGAGCAGTACCCGGAACTTAGGGAGCAGTGGAAAATATTCATTTTAGGAGACAGGGATAACTCTTAGAGCACAGTTTTCTGTTCTAATCTGTATGAGCTATTGGAGCCTTGACATCACTGAAAGAGGGGTTGCATTTACTCTCTATTGAGGCTGCTCACAGGAAGTCTCTGACCCCTCCCAAGATGACGGAGAGATGGGAGTGGGGAGGGGAGACTGTGGATGAGCGCGGGGCGGCCCATCTGCTGAAAGTGAAGCAAGAAGACGAATTCAGAAGTCTCTGGGAAAGGTAAATCAGGGAGGACTACAAGATGACGTGTGCGAACCAAAACGTCTGTGAAGGGAGTCACTAAGTGAAATGGGGTCAGAAGCTTCCAAGTAAACTCTGAGAACCAGATTCAGAAAGGCAAGAAAGGTTTAGGGCACGGTGTGAGCAGGGGAGAATCGGTCAGGCTTGTTGGCGGTGTCCCCGAGCCGCGCTCTCCCTCCAACCCTGGCTCTCATGCCCAGTGTGGTATGAAGAGCAGGTCCTGCGGGATCACTGCGTCCAGGGTCAGAAGCTCACATGCTGGCATGGGAGAGGCCATGTGAATGAGTGAATTTGGAGGTGCAGAAGAAAAACCCACTTCAGTCCCTTCAGTAGGGAGATAATAAGCAAGTGGGAGGCCATGAAGAATAAGAAGCACCATGCTCTATTCATAGTGGACAGACGGACAGCCAGTGAGTCATGAGCTTCCATTGACATTTATCCTCTGTGGGAGTGTAGGCTTAGTGTTGTCATATTCTGAAATCTACGTTCTGTCTTCAATCTCCCAATTAAATATTTGCAAATAATTTGAAATATTGTTAGATGTCATGAGGGAAAAACAACAGCAGTGTTTATGTATAACTATGTGGTCTGTAAGCCTCCAGTCTTCCACCTCCAGTTTAAAGGACCAAGGGTGAGTCAGTGAGCTTGAGTGGACCAAGAGAGCCGTTTGGATCAACTGCCATCTCTCTAAGTTTGGCGGTTTTCTAGGAGTGCTCACAAGACTCAGTAGCCAATTAGACTCATGGCTAAGGTTCATCAGAGCAAAGGATGCGGTGCAGAACCAGTAGGGAATGGGCATCACAGGGGTCCAGAGAGGTCAGACACGGGCTTCTGAGTCCTTCCCTTCCAGGATGTACAAGATGTGCTTTCTCGCACGCACAGTGAACCATAGGGACATGTCTGGAATGTTTTTGCCCAGGAATGCTCATGTGAGTCTTAGGGTCCGAGGCTTTTATAGAGAGCTGGTCACTTAGGCTCATACTGCTGGGTACCCTTCCACGGCAGCTGCAACTCAGGACTCCCGACAACAAAACCAGGTACACCGTGAACCTTGTTCACCAATCCCAAAAGCTCTTGACAAGCTGATTAAACATGCCGCATTGCTCCAGACATAGACACATCATCAATGGGAAACACAGAGAACATTCTGGTGGCCATACATGCAGGGATTGGCCAAAACTCCCTCATAGTTCCATGTTCTTCTAGAGACTGGCGAGGACTCAGCAAACAGATCTGCTGTGCTAACTCTCTCTTCACAAGGGCTCCTACAAGACAGTCTGAGTGCAGGAGGAGGGGATATAATTCAGATGTAGCAATTAATGAAGGACCCATTTAAATGTGCCACTAAACACTCAGACACATACAAGTGCCATTTTAGGTTGGTCAAATGGGAGTATCTCCATCACCTCATGATGTGTATATTTATTGTTTTTCAAGATTATTTAAACAAATACCAAGTATAATTCACATTTCTGTGAGTGTTGCAGGTATGAGGAAAAGTCTTTTTAAACATTAATACTTAGATACAAGCAAGATGTGTTTTATCATTAAGAGATATAAATGGCCTAAAAGCTTTGGTCCTTGAATGGAAAGGCTGAAAGGTGCTCACTTTCCCTCAGGTGAGTACCTGGACATCCTTGCCATCTCCTGTGATAGCTTTGATGAGCAAGTCAATGTCCTCATCGGCCGTGGTCAAGGAAAGAAGAACCACGTGGAAAATCTTCAGAAACTGAGGGCGTGGTGTCGAGATTATAGAGTGGCCTTTAAAATAAATTCTGTCATCAATCGATTCAACGTGGACGAGGATATGAGGGAAGAGATTCAAGCCCTGAACCCTGTCCGCTGGAAAGTAAGTACCGTGTCCCTTTTGCTGAGTTAATTCAGAAAATGTTCGGGCAAAAAACTTGTGACACTGAAACCCGAAATGTTCAAGTGAGAGAGGACTCTGGACTGACCGAGCCAGCCGGGAGACCGGGTCCTTGGACCCTCTTCCAGCTCTCTTAAACTTTAAACTACTTACACTCCCTTTGTCTCAGTCTCCCCTCTAAAAACTGGAACTGATTCCCTTCTGGAATGTTGGGAGGATAAAGGTCAAAATATATAGTCAGGGGGCACCTGGCTGGCTCAGTCGGTGGAACATGAGATTCTTGATTATTGGGGTTGTGAGTTCGAGTGCCATGTTGGGTGTGGAGATTACTTAAAAATAGAATTAAAAAAAAAAAAGATACAGTCAGTGCTTGGAGGTGTTCTGAAGAATATGAAAACCTAGAAAACCTAACCTGTATGTATTTATTAAATATGATAACATCTTTAAAAAAATAAATACATGTATATATATATAATAAGACTAGATTTCTTCTTAAAACTCTTGGCTTATTCATAAATGGATAAATGTTCTCTATAAATTCTATTAATACATTTTTCATTGAATTATTAGAAGATATTGGGGCAGGGGCGCCTGGGTGGCTGAGTCGGTTAAGCATTTGCCTTCAGCTCAGGTCATGATCCCAGGGTCCTGGGATCAAGCCCCGCATCAGGCAGAGCAGGGAGCCTGCTTCTCCCTCCGCCACTCTTTCTCTCTCTCTGAAATAAATAAATAAAATCTCAAAAAAAGAAAAAAGAAGATATTAAATGACACTATCCCCAAGTTGTGGCGAAGTGAATTCGCCAAGATCTGTGCTTTAGGACTAACCCCTCTATCAGCTACTAAAAAGTCTAAAGTTCAAACTCAAGGTATATTTATAGCACCCACAATGTACAGACACTTACAAGTAACAGTAAATTAAAGTTTCATTAAAGTTTCCTACCCCTGGCTGTTCTTCAGAATCAACTCAGGGAACTGTTTTTAAAAGCAGCTTCCTGGACCTGCACCCCCTACCCAGAAGAACTGGAGAGAAGCTAAAGAAAGAGGTGTGGTGGGAGGAACAGAGGCTGTGGTCCAGGAAGGGGGATGGACGAGGGCCAGAGGCTAGGCTCCAGGTTCTTAGACTTTCCTTCTAGAACCACCTGCCCATCACTCTCCTCTTCCCTGATCCCCCATCTCTGTCCCACTTCTTCTGCTGTTACTGTTTTCCTCACTATTCTCTTTTCAGCTTCTCTCTATATGTATATACGTTTTTCCTCCTGGCTTTGGTTTGCGAGGAGCTCCTCGTAGCTTCTTGATCTCAGAGCTTTCTTCTCCAATCTTATAACTCCTACTGTGGCTCCCACTTGCTGATTCACTCCAGAACTGCCTGTTCAAAATCCTGGGTTTTCTGGAGGGAGCAGATTAGCTACTGCAGTTTTCGCCTCAGATCACGGGTGTCTGCAGACTGCAAACCGATGAAAATCAATGCCCTCGGGTCAGGTGCCTGGGTGGCCCAGGCCGCGTCCTCCATGGGAGGGCCGGGGCTCCCGGGCCCGTCAACAGTACGCCAGCACTGAACACGCATTGGCGGGAAGGGCCCTCATAGTATTCCTCAACAGAGGGCTTTGTTGTCACCTGGAGGCTTGCTGTAGCCACACCAGAGCCGGCCCCACCTAACCTTGCCCAACCAATCCCACCACCCTCCTCCCATTCTGCTTCTCATGCTCCTTTCAAGCTGGAACCAAAGTCACCGGGAGAAAAGCCCACGTGTGTCTTCACCCACCTGATATTCAAGTCAGCCTGGGCTTCCAACCCGTGTGGATACCTCCTCTGACCTCCCTGCTAGTCCTCTCTCCCCACCCTGTGCCTGGACTGGGCTTGGGTGCTGTGGGGACAAAGGTGAGGGGTGTCCCCTCCCTAGAAGCTCACAGCCTACTGAGCAAGACAGTCATGAAAGCAAATAGTAGAACCACTGTGTGACCAGGGTCTGCAGGGACTGGGGAGCACAGAGGAAGGGGCTGAGAATAGAGTGAGCAAAGAAGGCAAGGGTTAGGGAATTTTACAATTAATTCTAAGCTGACAAAAATGTTAATTAAACACTATGTATAATCACCCCCTTCCTTGAAAACCCCACAGACCCGGGCTCTGTGCTGGCTGTGTGTTTGATCAGCTGCCATCTCGTACCACCTTGAGCGGGTCCCTGGGACAGGGTTTTTCCTTCTCAGATGATGGTATTCCTTATGAGGGAATAATACATTCACACATACACAATTATTGACTTAAAAGAATGTTGGGAGACTCTTATTGGCTTTGGGAAACTGTCCTGGAATATTAACTGCAAAATAAACTACATAGTCGAGAGGCCTTAATAAGGATATATTGAAGTCAGCAGAAACAACATTTTGAAAATACTTGTTTCTTGGTTTGGGGATCACAAATGATTTATTTTCTTAATGCTTTTGTATAGTCCATATTCCCTGCAATGAACACCTGTTACTTGGTGTTCTGCAAAATTAGATTATCAGACTGGATCAAACATACACTAGACCAGTTTTGTATTTTTGGATGGTTGGCACTTCCTGACTTTGAGGGCCCCAGAGCAATGTCTTTCTAGACTGTTCCTGAGTCAGAGCAGTCTTCTTTGCTTAGAAGAGATGACGCTGGGTCTAGGGGAATGAAGTTTGGGGTAAAAATGGTGGGAGGCTCTTTGCAAAGCAAACACCGTCCTTATCTTCCAGGTCTTCCAGTGTCTGCTGATTGAGGGGGAGAATTCTGGAGAGGATGCTCTGAGGGAAGCGCAGCAATTCGTTATCAGCGATGAGGAATTTGAAGGATTCTTAGACCGCCACAAAGAGGTGTCCTGTTTGGTGCCCGAGTCTAACCAGAAGGTTGTATGAAGCAAACATTGCTTGGTTCATCCTCACACCTTGAGATTGACTCCAAACAGGGAGCTCTAGCCCAGAGGGATCCACACACTGTTCCTTTAGAGGGTTCAGCGGGCAGGATGGGAGGGGTGCAGTCACCTTCCAGCTGTGGGACCTCTGAAGGAGCTTCAGAGGCCCTTCTCCCTCCCCTGTCCTTGGGCCATGCGTCCACCCATTGTTCCCACAATGGGAGCTGTTCCAAGGACACAGCCCTGAGCGGGGACAGCTTCCTATAGGAGGATAGGTCCACCTCCCATATACCTATAGAAGGTATAACTAGTTACAAGGAATGAAAGTCACATTAAAATCTTCAGGTAAGCTCCTAGGGAATAGCATTAAGGCTTTACACATTGAAAAAGGGGGAAATTCCGTGTAGGGTAGGAACAGCCATTGGGAATATTGAATACAGAACAAGGGTCTCCCACAGCTTGAGGAAATGGGGAAATTAGCCTGGGGATTTCATTGTCAGGGAAGCTGTCAGAGTGGGGCAGGGAACCCAGCCTGCTGGCAGTTTCCGGAATCTGAACAGACACAGACAGATGCCCCTGCAGATGTATGTTAGGTGGGGACGGGGGCGCCAGCGGATCGATCGCCTTGAAAGGGACATACCCAAAGCCACTCAAGGGATATAAGAAGCGTAGAATCCCGAAGTAATAAAGCACAAATATACCAACGCTGTGAGACAGACCCTTACACTTGAAACTACATTTGTATTTAATTTCTCTTTTGCAGATGAAAGATTCCTACCTCATTCTGGATGAGTATGTAAGTATTTGTAATGAATTATAAAATTTGAAAACTTTTAAAATAAGAAGAATTTTAAAAATTAGAAAAAATTAATTAAGCCGCAATGCCAGAGTTGAGCTATAATGAGCATAACCGGTCCCAATTTTTCTTCTGACCCAGCATTTCATGTTTTTATCGTCACTGATTAGCATTCATATTATAGAGCCCTTCCCGCACTGGGTGGGTTCCGAGCTAAGCACGTGGGCAGGACTTTGCTTGAACCTGGGCCCTGTATTTGCACCAACCCCAGGCGATGGATCCGTGGATATCCCCTTGAATCTGACATTGCAAAGAAAGCAGAGTCCTCTGTCATGCCGTCTTGGGCTGGGAGTTCCCCGGCAGTGGGATCCCAGGGTGCTTTGGAGGGAGGTCCTCTCCCACTTCACATCACCTTTAACACCTCGGATGCTGCCAGCTCGTCTCTGACTGATAAGTCTTGGCTTTGGTGAGAAGCGGTTGGTTACAGCTCCTCTCTCCAAACCGCTGATAGCATTGTTATACCTCTGCCTTACGAAGAAAAAGGAAAACCTACCCCTTCTCAGATTTGAAAAACAAATCACTTTTTTCTTTCCTTTGTCTTTTTTTGGGGGAAGGGGGCTAGATTCATAAATCTTTGCCAATAGTTCTAGTATAGGACGAACAAGTCCATCCGAAGACCTGTTTCTAAGAAATGAGCTCCAGGGGTGCCTGGGTGGCTCCGTCTGTTAAGCACCTGCCTTCAGCTCAGGTCATGATCTTGGGGTCCTGGGTGTTGGGCCCCACGGCAGGCTCCCTGCTCAGCGGTGGAGCCTGCTTCTCCCTCTCCCTCTGTGTGTGCGTGCATGCTCTCTCTCTCTCTCTCAAATAAATAAATAAAATCTTTTTTAATAAAACAAAGAAATGAGCTCCAACAAGAACAATGGCTTTAATGTATACATGGAATTTGGTGTTTTGAGAAATATTTATTTTGACTTTTGGTATTTTCCTATTTTTAAATTAATCAATGATGCTTCACAACCATTTCATTGTTTCTCAACATGAGCTTCCTTTATGGAGCGTAAGGGGAAAGCACTAATGTTCAACATGTGGGCTCGAGTTAGAAATGAAAAGTCAGAATTTTTTTTTTTTGTCTTTTTAATTTTTTATTTTTAGAGAGAGAGTGTATGTGTGCAAGGAGGGAGGCTGAGGGGGAGGGTCAACGGAAGAGGGAGAGAGAGAATCTTAAGCGGGGCTTAATCTCATGACCCTGAGATCATGACCTGAACCGAAATCAAGAGTTGGATGCTTGATTGACTAAGCCCCCGTTCCGCACCCCATTTTTTATTTTTGGAGTATCATGATTGGCTGGGGATTTTTGGAGTATCATGATTGGCTAGGGATTCCTCCACAAACCCTCTGGTCTCCACACAGTTGCCACAAACATAGTGGAACCAAAATTTGCTTTTGGTAATTTAACATTTTGATTCAACAAGTATTCCTACAAGATACTTAGTGACATAGCTCAGAAGAAGTGTGAAGACCTCATTCCTGCCTATAAGGTGCTTAGTTTAGGGTGAAAACTGGGACGCTTGACAGGGCATATTCGACCCTTCTTGACCTGGTGCCTGCCTGCCTTTGTACTTCCTTATCCCTCTTTCTCCCTTTCTTGAAAGAAGTTTTTATTAAGGTTATGCCTATATATTTATGCATGAACCGTTTTCACTCCACAATATCATCTATCTGCAATTTCCCAAAGACACCACCCTGCTCCACGCATCTGTACTTTTATAACGCTCTTCTCTCCAGCTTACAATTTCTGAACGTCACCCCTCCCCCATGGAGGGACATGCACCTGCTGCGGCATGTGTATAATTCGGTCTGTCGTGCACTTAATTGATCTAATGTGTTTATGTTAGTTAAGGTGAGCTACTTGAATAGAGAAAGGGTCTTCAAGGAGGTCAGCATCCTTAGTATGGTGTCTGGCCCACAGCCTTCAATAAATATTTGTTGAACTGACTGCACTATCAAAAATCAGTCTGGATTAATCCTCAAAATTGAGTTTCACGGGATAAATTATATAAAATTATCCCCTTTCTGTCTTGAATTTCCTAGATGCGCTTCTTGAATTGTAGGAATGGGCGGAAGGACCCTTCCAAGTCGATCCTGGATGTTGGGGTAGAAGAAGCTATCAAATTCAGTGGATTTGATGAAAAGATGTTTCTGAAGCGAGGAGGAAAATATGTATGGAGCAAGGCAGATCTGAAGCTGGACTGGTAGAGCCGAAAGCGCAGCAAGCTTCAACCCACCCCTGGGGACTCTTGCTCAGACTCAAGGTGTGGCAACTTCCAGCAGCGGCGCTTCCTGTAGGCATTTTGCAGTGGCCCCAGATGTGATTTTCTGTTGCACAGGCTCTCCGATTATCTGTGGTAACTGAACACACAAATCACTTGGGTAATTGAAATCCATGATAATGCAAAACCATTAACTTTAGTTAATTCGCTTATTTAGGATTTAGTTCTTTGAGCACTGTTTTCTGTGACTCCTATGTTCCCCAATTTTGATGTTATTTTTTCCAGTCCTTTCATTTGATAGACTCAGGGTTATTTTCTGCTAAATATTGAAATGCCAATGTTCATACCCAGAGCAATTACAAAAGCTCTCCCCCAATTATTCTGCTTGTTGCAACACTCTTTCCTTTCTGTCTTTCTACCACTGAAGTCTTGGACTTTTTACCCAGAAGTCTAGAAATAGTCAGCAGATGTTTCAAAGAGTAGGAAATGATCATCTCATCAGTTTTCAGTAAGTACCTAGAAGGAGATCGTTCGTCTGCCTGTGCTCTGCGCGACCCCTGGCCCATGTTGACTACTCCATGAACGTGAGCTATCTCTGCTGCTCTCCTTCTTCTTCCAAGAGTCTCAGCAAAACCAACAAACCCTTTACATCTTGTGCCAAAGTTGACACGGGGTCGGTGTTTGGGTTGCCTATGAACCTGTTACTCCTGCCACCTGAGTCTGCCTAGCAACAATGCATGAATCCATTTGAACACAGTTGTCCCCACATCTCTGAGAAATGACACCATATGGCTCAGATGGTTAAGCCTTCAGCTCAGGTCATGATCTCCAGGCCCTGGGATTGAGCTCCATATCGGGCTCCCTGCTCAGCAGGGAGTTTGCTTCTCCCTCTCCCTCTGCTGCTCCCCCTGCTTGTGCTCTCTCTGTCTCTCTGTCTCTCTCTCTTTCTCTCGCTTTCAAATGAATTAAAAAAAAAAATCTTAAAAAAAAGAAATGACACCTTACTAGATCGGCCTCATGTGTTAGGAAAAAGCACTGGGCTAGTGTGTGGGAAAGAATGTGTGGAAATATCTAGAATGTACCTGGATTTTACATAAAGGGAGCCATGGCACAATATAATATATCTCAACTAATTCTGAATCACTTGATATAAGGATATAATCTGGGTCAATAGGAGAAGATCCTGTGCCTTCTTTTCACAGCTTCTTCGGGAAAATGTCACCTAAACTGGGTCAGAGAACAAAGTCCCCTTCCTTGTGGAAATATCACATGCAGTTTGTTTATGTAATTTAGACGGTATCTCATTGCCTGGAAAACAATAATTTCATATCATTGTTTCAGAAAACAAAATCATGGAAAGTTTTTTTGCCCAAGCATAGAAAAATTTTAATCCAGCCGCCATGCCAGTGTTGGTCACTAGGTGGCAGTAAATGTTGCCTGAGTCCATTAAGCAGCCATACCGAAATACCCAGTTTCCAGACTTGGTGGTTTTGAAAGTTTGGTTTTTGTAATTTTTTTTTCCTCAGAAAAGATACTTATACTTCAGATTTTAAGTCAATATGATTCAACTGAAATGTTTTTGGGTCCCATCTCAAACAGGGTTAACATAAATGGGTAAAACAAATATATAAATAAAATTTAAAAATTAATTAACTAATTAATTTTTTTAAAAAGGATGGGTTATCATGCATTTTCCATTTTATTTTGTTTTATATTTTAAGGGAAAAATGAATTAGAAAGCTTTTTCCCTGGGCGCCTGGGTGGCTCAGTTGGTTAAGCGACTGCCTTCGGCTCAGGTCATGATCCTAGAGTCCTGGGATCGAGTCCCACATCGGGCTCCCTGCTCGGCGGGGAGTCTGCTTCTCCCTCTGACCGTCCCCACTCTCATGTGCTCTCTCTCATTCTCTCTCTCTCAAATAAATAAATAAAATCTTTAAAAAAAAAAAAGAAAGAAAGCTTTTTTCCTGTATGGCTTAATATAATCAGTATAAACATAAAAGGTTTTTTTTTTTTTTTTTTTAATGTAACATGAGAGCACTTTGCTGATCTTCACATTATTCAGCAAGAGCAAATTCAGCCTAGAAAGATCACGGATGTGGAAGCACTGAAGATGTTGTCTGGTAGACAGCGGGGGCTCAATCATTATTATTTGAAACGAAATCTAGATGGGAAACCCGCAACCTCGGAGTTGGAACGAATTTCTCTCAAATTCACTCAAATTCAAAATGCGGGGAATTGTATAACTTCCTCCCAAAGGGAAGTCTAAAACATAATGAAACAAAACAACTGCACCTGAGAAATAAGTATTTTAAATATTTTTCCAACTGGTTTGATACCAGCCCTCCCCTGCCCGATGCCCTGTCAGGATTTGCAATGTTTAAAATACCTAGATGTTTCTTTTTCTTAAGGGGGAGAAAGTCTGATAGAGCCTCCCTGAGATTTCTTGCTGGCTGCCGTCTTGTTGAAAGACTGTTTAATCAGTTGTGATATGGGGGAGACTCACCATGATGTAAGATTTTAAGGCTTTGTCTTGAGTGTATATAGGTCTCAATTTGGGGGAAAAATATATTTTTTCTTCATTTGTGATGCCTTGCGTATCGGTCTGATGTATTGTAAGATGTTGTAATATATTAAAATATTTTTGTACAGTGCCTTCTCTCTCAGTGGGTCAATGTAATGAAGCCTCTCCTTGGTGTATATTTAAAGTAATTGTGTGTTTTTACAAACTGCCATTGCTAAAGGCAAGTACAATTTAAAAATCAACAAGGTTATCAATAATTAATAAGCACATTTAGCAAACCAATCAGCAACAAGATAGAGCGGAGATGAGTCACTGGGGAAAATGCCCTTTGTATTCTAAAATGAAAGCCAGCGTCTTGGGGACCAGGTGTCCAAAACCTGATGGTGTCAGGGAAAGCACCACCCTCCGTCCGTGGTCCTAGCTCCGTGCTCTGAGTGTGAGCTGGTCAGCCATCCAAGGGGCAGGCAGGCGCCTTACACTGGAGTCCAAGGAGGTGCAGAGCTCACCCCTAGCACCCTGGTTCCTAGCTGTCAGTTCAGTTCCTGAGCCTTTCCTTACCTGCATCCACCTGCTCTGCATGGGCTCCACTAGGGTGGGAACCATGAGCACCTCCCCTGCCAGCCAGCACTCCTGCCTTCCATCCCTCCCATAACTGGTTTATTTTTTCATTCAGGGCATCTCAACTTGGCCCTGTCTGATTCTGCTCTCAATTTCAGGCTCTTAGAGCCAAGGGCTCTGCATTCCTGGCCCCAGTGTCCACCTGGTGCCCTCCAGACTTGGACTGGTCCTCCTTGGCCATGCAACATTCTCTCAGACATGCCCCTGCACCTGACCTCTGGTTAGGGCACTCACCTCTTCAGGAGGGATGTGACCTCACTACCCACATCCTCTTGGAGGCCGGTGCTTAGCTCCAGCCCCAGAGAACAGGGGGCAGATCCAGGGCCTTGAAGACAGTGAAAGAGTCTCAAGGGGGCAGCTTGAGTCCTTGATCATTGTGTCTGGGCCACAAATTGGGGTACACAACTCCATGTCAAGCTTCTGCTGCTAAGTGCCCTACCCAGTCAGGGGGAAAGAAAGGGTGGATTACACACAAAACCCACACAGCAAGTCCAACTCAGATGCTATTGAGATGGGCTTGGACAATCAGAAAGACTTTAACATTTTTTTCATGATTCTAAAAATAATACATATTTGGAGTATATTTGAAAAACAGAGGAAAGCAAAATGAAGAAAATAAAAATTATCCATAATTGTATCACCTAGAGTTAACTGCTAATTTACTTCACGTCTTTCTGGTCAGGATATTTTTTAATAGAACTGAGTTCATTCTCAATTTTATTTCCCACATAAAATCTTCTGAAGGTTTTTAAAGCCAATCAGCATTCTTATACTTTAATGAGAACTGCCAGTTCCTCACAATTCACACTAATAGATGAGAAGACATTCAATGTCCTTCTAAAAACCACAGCTGGTTTGAAAAAATCACTGGCTTTGGTTTCTGAGTTGCTTACACATTTGTTGATGAATGTGAATATATCTCATGTTCTGGGAATTCACTTTATCCAGAAAAAAAAAATAATAATAATAATAAAGCTTCTCTGTGCAAGCTCATTCCTGGAGGACCTGGGAAATGGCCCAAAAGTGATTTATGTTTTCATTCAGTGCCATCTTGACTTGGCCCTGTCTGATTCTGGTCCCAATTCGATAATGCGAGGTTTCTCCCCACCACCGAGCAATTCTCCCCCATATGGGGCCCCATAACTCACCTCCACTCTGACGTAAGTGCCTGATACAGCACTGGGTGCTCAGGGTAAGGGCTCAGCCCACAGGACTGCCCCACACACCCCTCCTCAGATGCCAGTCCCAAGCCCAGGGCATCACCTGTCCTCCTGACTTACCAGCTATAGGTCAGAGTTCCCAAAACCCCTTGCCAGGTTCAATTAATTCACTAGAGCGGCTCACCGAACCCAGACAGACATTTTACTTTCTAGATCCCTGGTTTATTATAAAAGGATAAAACTCAGAAACAGCCAGAAGGAAGAGATGCATAAGGCCAGGTATAGGGAAAGGGTGAGGAGCTCCCCTGCTGGCTCCAGGGGTGATGGATCTCCCCAAATCTCTTCGTCTTCCCCAACCTGGAAGCTCTCTGAATCCCATCCTTTTGGGTTTTTATGGAGGACTCATTACAGAGGCATGATTGATTAAATAGTTGGCCAATGGTGATTGAAAATCTCCAGCCCCCCTCTCCCCTCCCAGAGGTCTGGGGGTAGAAACGCAAGTTCAACCTTCAGATCCCAAGGTTGTCTCCCTTGGCAAACAGCCCGCATCCTGAGGGCTTTTCTAAAGTCGCCTTATTAACATAACAAAATCCACTTGCTCTCGTCACTTAGGAAATTCCAAGGGTTTTAGGAGTTCTGTGCCAGGAAGGAGAACAAAGACCAAAATGTACAGCTCTTCTTATAAATCACAGTATCACACCCTGAGACCCTCTTAGCTCCTTGACTGAATAGACTGACCTCTAATCAGTGTTCTCTCTTGAGGTTTGGGTTGTAACCAACTCCTGAGAACTCTTTCCAGCGAGTAAGTAGTTACTGAGGAGTCAGAAAACCAGAGAATTTGTGAAGTCGGAGCCACGTCTTTTAAGGAGGGATAACTTATTGCTCCCTACATCACACGTAAGTCAGAGAGGTCACCTTTTCCAGGAATCCCAACAGACGGTAAGCATTCAAGTGTTGTCTGAACTGAGAGCTCAGGCCGCCATGATAAACTACCACGGACTGGGGGATCTTAAAACACGGACCTGGGTTCCTTACAGTTCTGGAGGCTAGAAATCCAAGATCAAGGTGCTGGCTGATTTGGTTCTGGGTGTTAAAAAAAAGAAACAGCAAGCCCTAAATGGAGGCATTTGGCCCCCAGCACAGCAACAAGATTCAAGGATAGTTTCAGCCTCTCCCTGGAACGTGGCCTTTTAAAAGTCCTTCTGAAAGGTCCTGATCAGCTCTGGTGAGGCCATCGGTAGGATAATTCCCTGCTGTTGTTTTCCCCTGAAAAGAAGTGCCAGCCTGAAACAAGCCTTTCTTTTCTTCTGCTGCTAGCTTCTTGCCCCACCGTCCTCCACACAAACACCTTCCACTGTGTTGGGAGCTGTCCGAGCGGCTCTCCTCTTGCTAAGACGGATGCTACCTAATCCATGAACCACTTAATAAAGCCAATTTGATCTTCAAATTTACTCTGTCGAACCTTGTTTCTTAACACGGGTAATAATTCTTGAGACATCTTTGGTGCACTCCTGCCTGCCCTAAAACTAAGGGAAGGAAAAAACAAATGGTTAACTGATAGAGATCAGAGTCCTGCAGAACAGGAGTCTCCATCAATGTACCAATGTCTTAGTGATTTACAAGGAAAATGCATTCTTACCAATAGCCTAACTTCCAGAGACCCATAGCTCAATTTCCTGGAGCCCTAACATCACTCTTCCCTCCACAGTGATGTGGGAAACAGAGGCAAAAGGGAATGCAAATAAAATCAAATTTCCTTATGACATGCAGCCCATTGACAAGGACCTATGATAGGGAGAGTATAACATTCCTTAATGTTAATGCCTTAATAGAAGGAAAAACTACCTTAGCTTGACCATAGCCACACCCCCAGCATCCTGAGAGTCTTCTTGAGCATATGAAAGTCCTTTTGGACACCACCCTTTTTCCTTACCTCCCCCAACCCCCAAGTGTATCATCAGCCGTTCCTCACAAGCCCAATGCAGCAGCTCTTTCTGCCCATGGGTCCTGTCCCCGTGCTTTAATAAAACCACTTTTTTGCACCAAAGATGTCTCAAGAATTCTTTCTTAGCTGTGGGCTCCAGACCTCACCAACATCCCCAAACTACATCATTGGGCTAAGAATAAGTTCTCAGAAACACAGCCTAGTAGGTCCAACACTCATGCCCAGATATGAGGGGGAAGAGGCAGGGAAGGTGAAGGTGGGTGGCTAGATCTCCAGACGCACACCAAATGGGGAAGGAAAGAAGCTGCATTCTTCATCCTAACTTTGCACTCAGCCCCATCCAGTGCCAGACACACAGATAAAACGAAAAGGTCGCAGAAGTGCACGGAGCACAAGATAGTCAGATTAAAGCATCCAAAGGAGTCAGTATCAGGAGAGGTTTGCCAGGCTGCCAAGCAGTAGGGAATCCATGTGTGCGTGTTGCCTTGGTGGTGGTGGTGTGTGTGTGCGTATTCGCAGAGAGAAAGAAAGGTTTTTATGAATTGTCTGAATTTTAAGGAGATTGAATAATCCAAGATGAGTACATCAAAAATCATAGCAGAATAAGTTAAATACAAACAAAACAGTTCTTAGAAAGAAACAGAAACAGGAACAGGGGCACCTGGGTGGCTCAGTCGGTGAAGCATCTGCCTTTGGCTCAGGTCATGATCTCAGGGTCCTGGGATTGAGCCCCGCGTCGGGCTCTCTGCTCAGCGGGGAGTGTGCTTCTCCCTTTCCCTCTCCCTCTGTGTTCTCTCTCTCTCTCTCAAATAAATAAATAAAATCTTTAAAAAAAGAGAAATAAACAGAAACAAAACAAAACAGTCTCTAAAGAGCTCTCTACATCTGTTTAGGTCTAGAAAGGGTCTGCATAGACCCAATTCTATTCTTACTCTCCACTGTCCCCCCAGACCTTTCCATCATTCCCAGGGGCATCCCAGGCCTAAGCCCAGCTGCCACCCTCATTTCTAAGGACAAACCCTCTGTTCTGTTGAATCAGACAATCCGTCCTGGGGAAGGTGTTATCTGATTTTCCCTGTCGTGGTGGCTGGAACTCCTCCCCGGTCCTCACTTACAGTGGTCGGGGCCCCGGGAAGCAGGCTCCGGGGTGGTTGTTCGCTGGCTGCAGATGCGCCCAGGACTGGCACCTATAGAGAGCGTCGAGCAGGGGGTCCGGGATGTATTTGCCATGGATCGTCTGTGGATGGATCCACGGGCTGGGACCCTTCAGGACTGGCTCAGGGTAAGGCAGGCAGGGCACCTGCCCGGACCAATTATTGGAAGCAGCTGTCTCCAGAACGGGGGTGTAAGCTTCCTTTGGGAGAGGATAATTCCTGGGAGGTGAGCGTCAGCATCCCACACTCCCAGCAGCTGGGGGAGTGAGTGCCTTGGTTCTGTGGACGGGTCTGCACGAGGCACTGCGGCATTCATCACACCTAGGAAATCTCACCCAAACCCGGTCAGAGGATGCAGTTCCATGCCCTGCCCCTCCCCATCCTTTACATCTCGGACACGTGATACCATGTGGCCACACCCATGAGGAATGTGCTCTGGGCCCCCTACCTCTGGTCTTGACACACTCCTGGTTTCCATACTGGGTTTCCTCTCTGCCGACCTGATACTGGATTCCTTCCAGGTTCCCTTATCTTCCAGGCTCTTCACTACTTGCCCCAGACGAGCTCTCATGTCTTGACAATCTGTTCTCCTTACTTGGTAATGCACTTTGACTCTCTTTAAGACACGGTTCGATGAATTACTGCTACTCAAAACCTGTCTAAAATAAATGTATTCGGGTGCCTGGGTGGCTCGGTTGGTTAAGCGACTGCCTTCGGCTCAGGTCATGATCCTGGAGTCCCTGGATCGAGTCCCGCATCGGGCTCCCCGCTCAGCAGGGAGTCTGCTTCTCCCTCTGACCCTCCCCCCTCTCATGCTCTCTCTCTCCCATTCTCTCTCTCAGATAAATAAATAAAATCCTTAAAATAAAAAAAAAATAAATGTATTCATTGGTTTAGACTAGACTAAGCTGCAGTAACTAATACACCCTAAAATGTCAATAGCTCAACACATGGGACTTTATATTCTCCCGGGAATTGTCCTACGGAGAGGCAACTCAGAGATCCAGGCTGATTGCACTTTGTGACCCAAACATCTCAAGAGGTGTCTCTGTAATCACTCTGGTAGGGGTGGGCAAGTTAGAGGGAGGTCTTGAAATTCTTTTCTGCTTCAGCCCCAAAAGTGACACCCCCGCTCACAGTCTATTGAACAAAATGAGTCTTATGTCGTTGCCTAACTGCAAAGGAGCTTCGAAATGTGGAGAAACACGTGGATTTGTAGTGAGCATTAAATGTCTGCCCACAATTAAGTCCACCTAATGTTGAATATAATTTAATCATCCCTTCAGAAACTGAAAAAGGCTTTATAAATTCTGTTGAGCCGCAAAGGCCATATTCTATTGATTAGTATGGAAAAGCAGTGTAATAAAATGTCCAAACAACTCTGAATCTGCCAAGAACCTTGAGTGACAGCCCTGTTTACGCCACCAGCTAGCAGTGCTCTTGGAATTGTCAAAGGCCACTTTCAACCTCGGTGTTTCTGTATGTGCAACGAAAAGATGAGACTCGACCTTCTCTCTGGCGTAGATGTCTGTCTAGAATCCATGGCATGTGCGTCTGAGCTATATAGGAGTACTAGTTACCGAGAGTCGTGGAAGACACGATTCGTTTACTTCTTTCAACAAATACTCATCAGGTGCCCAGAACTTGTCCTTCCTGAGCTGAGTGTGGTGGTGCACAGGGCAGAAAATGTCTCTACCTTGGAAAAGATGCCAAGAAAAATGGTCTTACTTTGCTATTGGCATAGTAACCTCCTTCTTTATGATTGTTAATCTTAAAAATAAAGCTCCCAGTTATTTTACCCACAAAAAATGAGTTTTTTTTAGGAATAGCAGAGAACTGTGAGCTGGGACCCTGAGAACTGGGACAAACAAGATATGGCAAAAACCATAGGCAAGTCCACCAAACAGAGCAGAGGAATGCTCTTTTACGAAGGAAACCAGGAAGGTGGGAAGCCTGTTATACACAGAAAGTCCACTGGAGTAAACTGGGAGCTGGGATATGGTGGCTCCTCCTTGGCTGAGCTGTGACCATTTCTCTTGGCCTGGGCTATCGCCCCAGAGGAGAGCCTTCCTTTCTCCAGTGCATGCAGTAAAGCAGCATCCACCTGCAAGGTCCCTCTCTTCCTGCTGGATTTGCGACTGACCAGGAGAGAAAGGGCCTGAGAGCTCCCTCTGCCCAACCTCCTGACGCCCCTTGGGTGAGGTGTCCCCTTATTAATTTTCACCCTATCGTTTATTTTACAAATGCCTTTGTATACGGCATTTTAATTTTTGTTATGACACTTATTCTCTACACTGAAGGCACACATGGGCACCTTTTAGCTCCATGTATCGGTCTGCTAGAGCTGCCGAAACAAAATACCAGGGAGACTGGAGGCCTCAGGCCACAGAAATGGATCATCTCACAACTCTGGAGGCCAGAAGTCTGATATTAAGGGGTTGGCAGGGTTGGCTCCTTCTGAGGCTGGGAGGGAGAATCTTTCCCAGTCTTCTCCTAGCTTCTGGTGCTTGGCCGGCAACATTTGGCAAGACTCGTTGGTAGAAGTCTCACCCAACCTCTGCCTTCACACTCACAGAGCGTCCTCCTTATGTGTGTGTCTGTCTTCAAATTCTTCTTATAAGTCACACTGGATTAGGGCCCACTGTACTCCAGTATGACTTCATCTGAACTAAGGACATCTGCAACAACCCCGTTGTCGTAAAAGATCATACCCTGAGGTAGTGGTGGTTAGAACTTCACCATAAGACTTTGGAGGCACGCAAGTCAATCCACAGCAGTGCTCTTAAATGACAGCAGGGCTGAATTTTTCTCTCCACTTGTATTTTCTTCCTGGAGGTTTTGCTTTTCTTCCTCAAGCTATCATTCTTGATGTTTTGACCACATGTTTCATGTGATAGTAATGTAAGCTTGCTTTTTTGCATCTTTTCTCCAGGCTGCCTAGGAAAATTGCTGGAGCCTTGCATTTTTTCTAGCTCCAAGGGTGTTTGCAGAGCTGAAGGCAGAGATGCCTGAGGACAACCCCTCTGCATCCTGTCTTATGTGGACGTTCCATGCACGGATGGGATTATTTGCAATGTGTAGGCTGGGAAAGAAAGAGGAAGCCTTTGATTTTTTTTTTCAATATTTTATTTATTTATTTGTGAGAAACAGAGAAAGAGAGAGAGAGAGACAGGCAGAGGCAGAAGGAGAAGTGGGCTCCGCAGGGAACCTGATGCGGGACTCGATCCCAGGGCCCTGGGACCAGGACCTGAGCCAAAGGCAGACGCCCAACTGACTGAGTCACCCAGGCACCCTGGAGAGGACTTTGAGAAGCAGGAGGCAGGAGTGCAGGTCTGGGGAGCTCTCCTAAGAAGCTCTGAGAGTGGCAGAGACTTGGCATTGCCCTGTCCCTCTCAGGCCACCTGGGCCACCTGGGCAGCTGAGCCAGGGGACGTGAAACTGTGGCCAGCCTGCTCAAAAGGGATAGCGTGGCTTGGAGGAGGTTGTCAGAGGACCTGGCCACATGCTGAGGATGAATATGGGTCACATCCCACATCTCCAGAACCACGAAATCCTCCTGATTCTTGTGTATCCCAGCCAAGAGAGTCAGAACAATAACTGGCATTTAGTGGCTTGCTACTCTCTGGAAACAAGGAATTGCATCTAAATTAATTTTATTTTACTTTTGTAAAAAGATTTTATTTATCCATTTTGAGAGAGAGGGAGAGAGAGACAGCGAGCATGAGCAGGGGGGAGAAGCAGATGGAGAAGGAGAGGGAGAAGGAGAGGGAGAAGCAGACTCCCCGATGAGCAGGGAGCCAGACTGGGGCTCCATCCCAGGGCTTGGGCTCCGGGATCATGAGCTGAGGCAGACGCTTAACCAACTGAGCCAACCAGGTGCCCTCAATTGATTTTAAAAATTAAAGAAATGGTGAATTTTCTGTACTTATAGAATGTGTGATTACAAATTCATACAAACTGTCTAAAATGTTTTTATCTTAAGCCATGAGTATGAATCTTGAGTTTCCCCCAATTTTGTGTCGAGAGGAGAAACTTGAGAATGGAATTCCATTTCCCCAGTCTCTGGACCATGTATAGTGGTGAGCTGTTTAGTGTTTAGCACAGAGCCTTGCCTAGAGTAGGTAATCAAAACTACACTTGTCCCGTGAGCGAACGATGAGTCACAAACACTTAGGAACAATGGTTATCTTCTAAAATGGGCTTGACATGACAGACCTTTGTGGGAGATGGCCCCAGGGCATGACGTGTGAAGGCACTGGACTGATGAGTGGATGTGACCTTGAGAGACACAGGCCGCTTGTCACTGGAGAGAACCAGGATGGTCTCTCCAAGGCAAAGCTCAGACTAGATGATTTCACTCTTTACTTCTTGAGTGCTTAGCATGCCCAAGGCCCTATGGGGGAAACATAGAATAACGACTTCATCACTATTCTACAGAATCTTAAGATCTAATAACTAGACAGTAAATATCCAAAACACGAAGTATGACAGATGCCATGATCAACACAGAAACAAGCTAAAAATTTCACAAGTTCAGAGATATGGGGATTGGGGAAGAGGCCATGGATTGGGAAGACTTATAGCAAACAATTGTGTTTGAGATGCATTGTATGCAGATTATATTATCACTGACAGCGTCCTCCTTCCCTGACAATCTCATGAGCAAAGAGTGGGAATGAAGTCATTCCTGCAGGTCACTACATAAGCACGCACCAGTCCCAGTCACACACTTGGCTGAGAGCATGGTTCTGCTCCTCAGCACTCTCCCTGCCAGTCCCAGATGCTTCTTCCCAGCTCCTCTGATATGATTTCTATGTCCCTGTTTGCTGGAGAAATGGTACCCAGTACGGACCCATCCAGCATGGAGTACATGGGCTCATTTCCATTCCTGGCGGATTTGCAGACATCCATCCATCTGCCCATTCATCCGTAAGTCCTGTCACACTGGGTCCTGCCTGGTGCCAGGACCAAAGTCCAGGAGGGGTGAATACGTATTCTGTGAGGCTCCCACCCCTATGCAGAACCACTCTCATCTCCTATTTTGAGGTCGGAGTAACCAAGTATTAGGCTTCTTCTCACTGTGCCTTTTTCTTTCTTTTTTAAAAATTTTTTATTTATTTGAGAGAGACAGAGAGTGAGCACAAGCTGGGGGAGGCGGGGTGGGAGAGGGAGAAGCAGACTCCCTGCAGAGCAGGGAGCCTGACTGGGGCTCCATCCCAGGACTCTGGGATCATGACCTGAGCTGAAGGCAGCTTCTTACCTGAGCCACCCAGAGGCCCCTCACTGTGACTTTTTCTTGAATAATGACATTTCTATTAAGAATGTAAGAGACCTTAGAGGTCAAGTGCCTGTTCATATCTTTGAGAAGGGGAAATATTTACCAGAATAACTTCTCAATGTAGATGAGACAGATTTATGCTCAAAAAAAAGATGCATATGTAGCAGAGGAAGATAAATTATACACGATGTCCGGGTAGTTGAGAATCTTGTATAACTGTTTGAAGGAAATGGGAGAAATAATAACTAAGGACTATGGAGTCCTTACAGTTTGGCGTCTCAGTTATGTTGGTTCTTTTTTTTTTTTTTTAGTTATTTTATTTTATTTTTTTAGTTAGTCATGTTGATTCTGCTCTGTGCATGTCTGACCTATTTAATCCCTCCCAAGATCGTTATGGCACACATACTATGATCACCTGCATTTTCCAGCCAAAACACAAAATGGAAGTACAAAGAAGCAACTCGCTTAAGTAAAGGGTCTGGTAGGTGAAGGCGTTAGAACTCAGAGCCCGCAGAGGAGGGAATGGGGTTAAGGGAGGAAGCACTTCTGGCAGGTTTCCCCGTGATTCTGGAGAGAAGCGTCTATGTATTGGAGGAAGCGTTGTTTCACACACACCAGCAGGTTCTGTTGGGCTATGCACGCCTCGCAGGCACATCATTTAACCCTTGGCGAACTTCTAGCTACGGAGGGGAGTGGCGAGAATAAATCTTGCCGGAATTCTGCCTTCAACGGTATTTACTCTACAGCAAGGAGCCAGAAGCCCCAGGGTAGGCGGTGGACTGGTGCGCCCGGGTCTCGGGTGTCCGCCCGTCCGGGTGGGCTCCCCGCCGTCCGTCAAAGCAAGCAGGTAGCGGGATGGCAAGACACTTCGGCGAGGCCTCCACAGCCTCGACAGCGAGGTCCTCGGACGGCAGGGCTCCGGCTGCGCTTCTGCGGGCTCGGGCCGGGCCTGGGGCAGCGCCGGGACTCGGGGCCGGGCCGGGCCGCCCAGCGCAGTGCTCTCCCGTCAGCCGGCTGAGAGCTCCAGGGGCTCGCCCGCTTCCTTCCCAGCGGGTCCCGGCCAGGCTGCCCGAG
>NW_023270277.1:4532064-4572893 GCF_011800145.1 Mirounga leonina
CAGGGGGCGCTGCGCGGCGGGCGGGGGCGCGGGCCGAGCCTGGGCGCCCGCGTCTTTGTGCCGCTCGCCGCCGCCCTCTCCCCCGCCCGCGTGCGCCCCGCTGGAGGCCGGCTGGCGACAAAGGGCGGCTCCGGCGCGCGCGGGCGCGGGCGCGGGAGGGCGCCCCCGCACGCGGCCCGCACACCCGGCCTGGGCGCAGCGCTCGATCGCGAGCGGCGGCCCCGGAGCCCCGGCCGCGCGGGACCAGGTGGGTGGCGCGCGTCGCTTTGTGTGGCGTCGCGGGAGCGGGCGCGGCCGACGGGGACGGGGGGATGTGGCCGCGCGGGGCGGGCCCGGCGGGGTCCCGGGCGCTGGGGTCGGGGGGGGGCGCGCCGGCTCCCCGCCGAGGGCGCCACCCCGGCCCGGCCCCTCGGCGGCCCCAGCGCCTGGGCCACTTGGGAAGCTCGGGTCCCGCGCCGGGGGCCGCTCCGCAGGGCCGCGTCCCTGACGCCCCGGCCGAGCGGGCGGGGGCGTCTCCCGGGCGGGGGGCGGACGCAGGCGGCGCGCCGCGGGGTCCGGCGAGCCCGAACCGCCCGGGCGCGGGAGGCGGCGGAAGGTCAGGCCGGGGGGTCAGGTCCCCCCGCTTCGCGCATCCGCGCACTTGGGTGAGCGCGGCCGCTGCCCTCCCTCGGAGCCCTGCGCTGCTGGGGTCTCGGCCTCCCGCCCTCCCGGCGGTGGCTCCCCATTCCCGGCTCCGTCCTGAGCGCCCAGCCCTGGTCACGGGCACGAAGGGGCTCCTTTCCGTACCCTGATGATCTCCACAGGCAGGTCTGGGATGGTCACTTCAGAAGTTCTCTGCCTTTCTGTCTAGTTTATAAAAAAAAATCTCCAACAAATCCCCTGTGCTTGTCTTGGGGCAGGCGGAAGTCTGGGTAACGGAAAAGGGTTAGAGAGAGCCCCCCGAGAATAGCCGGAGTGGGGGCTGCTGCCCTGGGCGGGGGCGTCTGGCCCCCGCACTAGGAAGACCTCTGACTTGGACCTATTGCAATGGACAGTTCTGGCAAGGAAGCTCTTTCCTGGGAGTGCGGCCTGGGGATGGGTAAGGACAGAGTCTAGTGAATGGGGGGGGTGGGGGGTGCCCCCCGGGGAGAGATCAGCCAGCGGAGGAGCCCTGTTCTGAAGTCAAGGGCAGGGCACAAAGTAAGTTGATGCAGACGCCTGTGGAGCTGGAGTCCCCGGGGGGAGGGAGAGGAGGGTCAGGGCTGCTTTGTGAGGGAGGGCTCTTGAGTCAAAGCTGGAAGGTGGGGCAGGTGGGAGGGAACTGCCTGGCCCTGCAAGGGGGTGGGAACACAAAGTGTGTGCAGTTGTGGGACCTTTCCCATGGGACTGAGCTTCCCTTCCCCCGTCCTGAGATGAGGGACCTGGTCCCTTGTGGTTTTCTAGTGACTTTATAATTTTTGTTTTTATTATTTTGTAAAGAGTATAAAGGAAATTTGAGTGGAGAGGTCAGATGGGGACAAATCGTGGTCTTTGAACTGCAGGCTGACATCGGTCTTGATCTGGTGGCAGTGGGAGCCCTTGATAGTTTTGGAGGAGGAGGAGGAGGAGGAGAGTGAGTGAGCTGAACCTGGCTTTGTGTCAGGAAGGGGATGTTGTGCAGTGTGCTGAGTGCTACCTCTAGAATCTGACCCCCTTCCCCCACTGCCCACCTACTGGGATGTGAGCTTCCCTCCTGTACCACTTATTAGAGGTCAGACATGGCTTGCAGACCTCAGGAGAAAATGGGATGCAAATAACCTAATTTTAATGGGATGGGAATTTTCCAGATCCAGCACAATTGGAGTTTGGAAGTTGCGTGTTTAAAGGGGCCCTGATTCTAATGCGAGTAGCCCAGGGGAACTGAGGAACAAGTGGCGAACTGGAATGCTGGGGGCGGAGCTGCAACCAAGAGTGCATAACGTGGGCACCCACAGGCTGTGCACGGATGGGGGATTGAAAACTGGAAGAGCACGTTGAGATGCGTCTGTTTTATAAGCATATTCAGTGCCCTGGGTTTGATAGTGTGTCATTCCTGCATCCGGATCCGCACTAGAGGACCGTGCTTCTCTTGTGGACTTGGTGTGGTTTGGGACTTGGAAGGCACCCCACACGCTCTTCAGTTGAAGCTGCTGACGTTTAGCGGGTGAACTTGGGGCTCAGCCAGAAGCTGGGAGCCACGTCGCTTGTTTTTCCCACTGTGGTTCATAATTTGGCCCTGCCTTCTTTTGTTCAAATTTCTCTTCTTGAGAGCCTTTCTCTGTGGTGGTGGAGACAGCAGGAGGCCTGTCCTTGCAGACTGAGAATCACAGAGCTAGATGGTCACTGCAGATTCCTAGCCCAGCTGCTCACTGGGACTTGGAGAGAGGTCAGGGACCCCAGCCTGGGGACCCCCCCTCCCCCAGCCCACGGGGCTGTGGCTCACCTGGGCCTGGCATCAGCGATCCCGACTGCCCACTGTTCTTTCTCTTGCTCTTTGCTTGGGCTAGGGAGAAGGGGGACTTGTCAGCTGCTCTGGGGATCTGGTGGTCTGAAGCCACTCAGGGGGATACTGAGGCCTCAGACGCTAACAGGGCATCTGACCAAGCAAGGACCACCCGTGCCCCTGGATCTCTGGGTGTGGCATGTCAGAGGGAGCCAAGAGGCTATGAACAGAATGGATTGCTTCCAAGGAAGACAGAGCCTCTCCATGTTCACTTGGGTAGCTTCCTATCTTGGAGATCCAAGAACTAAGTTGAAGGTGCCTTTCCTTAGGACTAGGAAAGTCATTTGAGGTAATCATTCTCAGGACCAGCATCCTCTGTCCTTTGTTTCTGCGTTGCTGACACACATGAATAGCTTTTCTTAATTAGATGAAGAAATTAAATTGCAGCAACTGTTCACATACCTGCTGGGGATTAGTCTGGAAGGACAGAGATTGTACAACCTTCTGACCCAGCTATGTGACTGAGGGCAAGGTCTTAACCTTCTCACCTGGCCCCAGTTCCTTCCACTATAAAACTCAGGTGTTGGCTGAGATTATTTCCAAGATCCAAAAATAATAATGTGCTGCCTTAAAGGGGTTTTCCAGGAGGACTATTGCAGGGTAATCACCAAACACAACCAATTTTAAGGATTTTTCGAGAAGAATGTCTTCGCCTACAAAGGACAGTTGAGAGCTAGGCTTTGGAGGGGGTGGTTCTTGGTGATGAGAGTGTCCATCTTCCTTCACTCCTGGAATCTAAAACCTGAATTGGAACGTATTTCCTCAGTGGCCTGGACTCTGAGAGTAGGGCTTCCTCTGAGGAGCAAGTTGAAAGGCGGATGTGATGTTACAAGGAAAAATCAGTTCCCTGGATGGCGGAAACTGGTGTGTCAGCCAACATTTTGGAGTTCACCTAGTGTTTGCCCAGGAGAGAGAGGGAACTGTAGATACCAGGCACGTAGCAGGCCCTGTCACCGGGTGCTGACGGGGCCCTGGCTGTGGACCCAGTTCTCAGACAGCCCTCCACGACGGGCCCCGCTCCTGTCCCCACCTGGCAGAGGACGGAGGTGCAGCAGAGAGTGGTTGGGTTGTCCAAAGCCATGCACATGGTAAATATTGAAGCCTGCCTGGGACTCCGAGAAGGATATATTCTGTGACCTTGGGGCGGCCACAGTCTGGGGGTGGAAGCCAGGGCATTGACAGACTATTGTAACAGTGGGGTTTGGCGTGCAGGGTGCAGCGGGCCATGGTTGCAGCCGGTGATGCCAGGGACTTGAAGGATGAGTCCCCGTTGGCTGGGCCACTTTGGAGGGTCAAGGTCAGATTCTGAGCCTGGGAACAGCAAGCAATGGCCGGGGTGGGCTGGGAGCTTAGAGCCAGCTGCGCTGCCAGGGTCCTGTTCTCAAGGAGGCTAGCTTCTCTGAACGCTCTTCAAACCAAGATTCCCGGGTGTAGACAGTTGCTTTCGTGGCTGGTGTCTTCTAGAAGGTCATGCCAGTGTGGGATTTTCCTTGTTTCATTTTGGAACCTCTGTCCCTCCATTTCCCTCCCCTCCCCCTCCCCCCCAGGTCTGCATGCTGGAGGAGATTTGGTTCAGAGAAGGTGAGCAGAACCACAGGCAGCAGCTGTTGTTTTTACAACCCAGGAACCTGTCCTCTTGTCTTCAGGGTGCCTTGAGTGAGGCTGCTGTGATTTCCCCGGCCTGCAGCAGCCTGTGGCCTGCAGTTGAGAGCCTCGGAGCTGGGAGTCAGCCCCAGCGGAGGACGGGGCAGCTGCAGGCTCCCGTAGCTTCTGCCCCAACTGGTACAGCTCTGTGGGCGGGCCTGCGCCCAGACCCAGTAGAACAGAGGGGAGCGTCCAGATCCACAGAGCGCGTATTGACTGTGTCTCTCGTAGGGTTGTTGGTTAAACAGAGTCTGTCCTCAGAATGCCTCCCACCTAGATGATTTTCCTGGGACCTTCTTTGGCTGCCAGAGGGTCAGTTTCCAAGCAGTTCTTCGGAGCAGGGCATGTGTGACTTTGGGGGAGGCAGCATTTTAAGGTTCTCTGGGGGGAGGTGGGCCCATGCAGGCTGCATTGAACATGGGGAGAATGCCTTCCAGACTTCCACTGGCCTCCTGCTGGCCTGTGGACAGTGAGGAGCCCTTCCTCTGGGACTGTGTTAACCGGCTGCTGACGGGCTGTGAGTCTTCCTCCTTGCCCTCAGTGGCTGGCTTGTCTGCAGGCTGTCCTGCCTCCCATCCTTTGCCGTCCCCCATCAGGCTTGCCTGCATCCCCTGTAGGAAAGGCAGCCTGCTGGTCAGAGAGGCTGGCCCTCTCCCCTGGCTTGTGGCTGGTGGGAAATGTCCCCTTCCCGGAGACGTGCAGACCTCTGCGTTAGGCACCCTCTTCTTCCTCGAGGTAAAACGTTCTCTTAAACACGTGTTCTGAAGCCAGAATCAACACAGGTATTTTTGACTATCTTGGGAAGCTTTGTGTCGATTCCACTGGGGTCCCTCATCATCTCTCCATGGACCTCTTGGCCCTTTGCTGCTGGGACACCCTCAGCTACCCCCATTGCTTGTTGAGTAATGAGTGTGCCTCTTGTGTGAGCCTTTGGGATTCTTCACTGTGTGGCCCCAGCCCATCTCTCCGGGGCGGTTCTCCCGGCAGCCTCCAGATGGGGGCCCTGGGGCGTCCTTCTGCCATCTCCGCGTGCCCCCTTCCTAGCGGTCCTTCAGGGCTCAGAACACGTATTGCCTTCTTCTCAAAGCTGTAGAATCATTAACGTGGGGATTGGGGGGTGGTCTACTCCCCAGGTACTGGCATCTTGCGCTGGGACCACAGAGGTGTGGAACACAGGCTGGGACGGCAGGCCTCGGCCCGGCCAGCCCCTTCCCTCCCAACCCTGGCTTGCTGTCTCCTGTCTGCAGGCCGAAATGTTCGCTCTTCCAGGGGCTTCCATAGCAACTTTTCCTTCACAACCTGTGATTGCACTTAAAACTCTCTCGTCTAATTTTAGTGATTTATGTAACCATTTGATTTCCTCTGCTAAATCATAAGCCCTACAAGGGTAAGAATCTACTCATTTTTGCATTCCCTTAGTGTGTATCATGCACTTTCTAAGTGCATTTTTGTTAAGTGATTGAATACAAGATCGAGAAACGTGGCTCACGAGGGAAATGAAGAAATGGGATTTGAGTTTACGTTTTGTGCTCGTGTGATCTGAGCAAATCGAGGGTTCTCTCTGGGAGGTGAGTCCACTGAGCAGCGCATCTCAGGACTGTAAGAAGCTGAACGCAGAACTCATGGGAGTGTCGGTTTGGGTTGGAGGATGAAGGCCGGGGCATGCAGCCCTGTGGGTCAGGGATGCAGGGTGGAAGGCCTTGCCAGTCCTGGGTCCCATGGCAGCAGACCACATCAGTTCCCGTGTCAGACGGGAGCTTTGTGTGGGCTGCCTGGAGGCGGCCGTGTAGCCTGAGGAGCTCTGTGATGCTGGGCAGGATGAGGCAGAAGCGGGCCTCGCTCTGCGGGTGTGCACAAGGACCACAGTGTGCGACTCCGAATGTGTGTTATGGGAACTCTGGAGACGGGCGTGGACGAGCGTAGACTTGGAGGGCAGGATAGCGTGGAAGAGGCAGCTCCGTGCTGGCATGCCAGGAGGCCCGAGATGTGGGGCCAAGTGGGATTTGTCCTTGAGCATATTGAGTCTGGGCTGGTGGTCAGGCCCTCCGGGGCTGGAGAGGGAGGTGGGCTCCATCAGCCTTATCAGTTTGGATCTTTCTACTGGGAGACTGAGGTGCTCGGGGTTCCTAGAAAGAGTGTTTGTCAGGTAAATGCACTATGGGCCATTGATTCACGTGGTTCTCCCCACAGAGGAACTGAAGCACATCAGCTGCGAAGATCCTGGAGCGTGTGCGTGGATTAATTTGTAGTATCCAGTGTATTCTCTGTTTCTCGAGTGCCTTACGCTCTCCTTTGGTCTGTGGTTCCAGTTTCCATTCAAAAGCATCACACAGGGTGTGTGTTCCAGAAGAAGCTTTGCCTCGGGAAGTGTGAAGGCTTGCGGACACCCCGGGGGCCCCTGTTTGTGAAACAAACAGTCCCAGAAAGTAATTTTTCCTGACGCCCCTGTTGCGCCACAGTACTTCTCGGGATCACACACGGCGGTGCTCGGTAGTCCTAGGACAGTGGAATAGAAAGAGCTTCCAGAAGACTTTCAGAGCCAGCGCCCCAGGATGGGAATTTATTGGCTAAAACCGTGTCTCCTTCTTCCTAATCGCTTGGCAGGCGCGGCGGTCCCAGTGCCTGGTGTGGATGAGACAGAGCTGGTGCTCTGCTGAGATCACAGTCACTTCTTTCTTCTTTCTGTCTCAATGAAGCGTTAGCCACAGGCCCTGGGAACCGACAGTGTGGTTCCCGTGGGAGGCCAGTGGCGTGGCAGATAGGGCCGGATGTAGCAGAGAAAAGAAGAGAAAAGGTATCTGTATTCCCTCAGCTTGTGGGACCCTAAGAAAACACCTGTGTGTCGGGTGTAGTCTCCTCCTCCCAGGCTTGGGCCCTGACGTCTTCCTGACTCCCCTCTGTCTGCGTGGGCAGGGGCAGCCTCTGCACCCAGTTGGGTGTCCCCCCAAACCTCGTCCCCTGTGTGATGTGTGAGGAGGTGGGGCCTTTGGGAGGCACTTAGGTCATGAGTGGGGAGCGCTCATGAATGGATCGGTGTCCTAATAAACAGACCCCAGAGAACCCCCTGGCCCCTCTTGCCGTGAGGACACAGCGAGTGGATGGGTGGCTGAACCAGGCAGCAGGCTCTCACCAGACACCGAGTCTGCCAGCACCCTGGTCTGGGACTTCCAGCCTCCACAACTGTACAAATGAATGTTGTTGACAAGCCACCCAGCCTCTGGGACGGTGACTGTGGTAGTTCGAGTGAACGAACGTGGGCAGCAGGGCCTAGTGACTGGTTCTCCCGGAGTTGGGCCTGCCCTGTCGTCAAAGACCCTAAGGAGGTTACATTCACGGATTCAGGGGGCTAGGAGGCCAGCATATCTTTTGGGGACACAGCGGGACGCGTAACACATTAATGGTATGTCTTCGTACGATCCCGTGTGTTTGACTCATGAGCAAGGACTTAGAGCATCGGGTTCGTGTTTCCTCCGTGGCGGCGGGAGGGGGATACGCAGTGAGGGCGGCTGCTCTGGGCTGCTCACGAGCACCAGGTTCTGCTCTGTGGCTCTGTTGTCCTCGGTGTGTCGCCGTCCGCCCTCCTGCTGGGCGCCCTGGGGTCCGGATGGCTCAGCAGCGCTGCCAGCTCCCTTCCCTGTTGAGGTGGCGAGAGAGGTGGGGGGAGTTCGGCTACGTCTGTCCTTTCAGAGAAGAACAGGCTTTCCGGCAAGCACCATGGCTGCCTCTGTGCGGGTCCTGGTGAACCGGGCTGCCCGGGGAAGCGAGAGGCCGCGGGGGCCCGGACGACCGTCCTTGAGCCCGAAGCCCGCTGCCCGGTGTGGTGCGTGCCCAGACCGTGCGGTCGGGAATTGCCCTTGCTGGTCTCACCTGCTCTTCTTCGAAAGGGAGGAGCTCTTACAGGCCGCGGTCCGGACCAGTGTGCACATGGCTTACGTGGTCTTGGGGTCTTGTCAGTGTAGCCTAAGTGCATCCAAACCTTCCCTGGGCAGTTGTAGTTTCGGGTGCGGCGAGGGGCGGGACGTCACCGCCCTGTCCTGTCCATCTCTGTGCCCCTGAGCCACTGGCCCGGTGCCTGGCACGGAGTAGGTGCTCCGGAAATATTTGCTGGACTTCATAGGCCTCTTTTCCCTCCGAAGACCCTCGAGTCCAGAAGCAGTCTCACCCGTTCCTCCATTCCTTCTTTTGTTCTTTCGCCCGGTCATCTGGCAGACCTCCTTGGTTCCAAGCAGATGAAGGGATACGCAGTGAGGGCGAGGACAAGGAGCGAGGGAGGGAAGGGGGCTGGGGAGG
Organism: Mirounga leonina; assembly: GCF_011800145.1. NCBI lineage: Eukaryota > Metazoa > Chordata > Mammalia > Carnivora > Phocidae > Mirounga > Mirounga leonina. The sequence continues at coordinate 4,540,499 of NW_023270277.1, forward strand.
CCTTTCCAGAACGAGACGGGCTACGGTGTTCCGCAATCTCCAGGCTTTCTCCGGCGGACCAGCTCGGGACCAGCTTGGGCTGTGTCCTGCCGGCCTGGCAGAGAAGGCTGCTCTCTAGAAGATTGGGTTTATCCGGGGAAGGCAGGACCTCTCCGGGTGTGGCAGAAGCCAACCTGAGCAGACGGGCAGAGGGGGAGAGCAGGGGGGCTGGACTGTCTAGCCGGTCGCCACTGGCTCAGGGCTCCTGAGCCCTTGCCCAGTGACCAGCCGCAAAGGAGCTGGACTGTGTGTGTAGAAAGCACACCCAGTTTCCAAGATCTCGTGTGAAATGCAGACTGTAAACGCAAAATATCTCAGTCATAACTTTTATATCGATTGCATGTTGACGTGATCTTCTTTATTTAAATAAATGTTACTAACATTAATTTCCTGCTTATTTTTACTTTTTAAGAAAATGTGGCAGGGCCTCCTGGGTTGCACTGTTGGTTAAGCTTCCTTCCGACTCTTGGTTTCGGCTCAGGTCATGATCTCAGGGTCGTGAGATCGAGCCCTGTGTCGGGCTCCCTGCTACTGGGGAATCTGCTTGAGATTCTCTGTCTCTCTCTGCTCCTCCCCCTACTCTCTCTCTCTCTCAAATAAATAAATAAATCTTTAAAAAAAGTGCCAGAAAATGTAAAATCACAGATGCGGCTCACATTATATCTCCTTGCTGTATCTATTTCCTTGTCATAGTGCTGGTCTGGAGGGACTACGCCCAGCATGGTTCTTTGGGGGTTCACAGGGCTTTCGAGGAGCTGCGCCCCTGTGTAGAGGGCCCGTGTGGGCGTGAGCATGCTGGGACTGGGGTCATCCACCGGTGGGCCGCCCAGTAGCGTGTCTGGTACTGATTCGGGCCGTGTTCTCATTGTCACTCCACTGACAGTGTCTGGAGTTTAGCCCTGGATGCTTGAGATTCCTGCCTGGTGTGGCCCATTTGTGCACCCTCTTCTCTGTAGCCTGTATTATTCAGGGTTGACTCTTCAAGGGACTGAGCTCAATTCAGTATCCATTCAGATGCAAATATCCTTGGACTGTGTTTTTTTTCAGTGTATAAAATGAGGAGGTTGGATTGGACAAACGTTACATTTTGATCTTTTGAAATTTGCCTTGACTCTCAACTTGGTATTGGGTTAATTGCTACAGGTCCTCCCAATTTTACCCCCTGTGGTCCCCCTGTCTCTCTCCCAGCCCCCGCTGTGATTTTCCCCATACAGTGGCACTCTCCTCTCTGGCCTAACGGGATCAAGTCAAGTGCACCCCCCACATGTCCCACAGGTTCGGGAGCAGTGAAGGCTGGTGGAGAGAGTGCCTTGCTCGTTGAACCCCTGCTTTCATAGCTGCTCTGTGTTTTCTCCTGCATCTTGGAAGCCTGTGGCTTTTGCTGGCCGGTTCCATTCTCTGTCCTGTTGTCCCTGGCTGGCTGCATTTCCGGCTGTCAACTGACATGCCCCCGTGGTCTAGGGCATCCCAGGGTACCCCTTGCCCCCGCATCACCTGCTTTTTCCTGCATCCCTGCTGCCTTCTCCGCTGGGCATCCTGCCCGTCCCCCTCCTGCCACTTCCTGGGAGCTCTATGTGGCCCCCTCAGGCCTCATGGTGTCCCTGAGCTGCTCTGGCATTTTTGTGGATGACGTGATGTGGAGACAGCATCCTTTTACTCGCCGGACACAGCAGGCACCGAGCCTCCGGCCTATGAGCTTTGCAAAATGAATTATTTTTAAATCTTGGAGACCAGTATTAACTCCAAAGTGTTAAAAAAAAAAAAACAAAAAACCGCAAAATTGATGTTGACACACTTGTCCTATTTTGTCAACAAAATATAACTGCCATTTAGTCAAGAGAAACTCAAGGCACAATTTTATAGAAATTATGTTTAACCTGAAGTGAGAGTACTATTTACTGGGAAGTAGAACATCCCTGACCTAGGTACTGCCCTCCATGCTTCTGTCCTCTTTCCAGTTCTCCTGGGCGGTGGAGCGGAGGCTCAGACATCCGTGTTTATTTGCCACACTTTCTTGGGGTGCACTGTGGCAGGCTGGGCTTCCTGGAGGAAGGGCATGTCTTACTCCTGTTCCCAGCACAGGACCTGGTACACTCAGCTTCAGGGTGTTAAACTTTTAAATCAACTCAATCCATTTAAAAAAAAAAAAAAAAAGGACCTTCAGATCTGCCTGAAGGTTTATGCATTCTTCTTTCTGAAACACCCCCATAGGGTGGTTTTTAAGCCCAATGGCATCTATAAGCGGATCCCAAATGGCAAACACCCTTAACTGAGCTGCTAACAAGAATAATCATCTGGAAGCTGCAAACATAGTTCGTACGATTTTAGTTTAAATTATATATGGACCTTTCCTTGTATGGATTCTCTGTGTGTTATCTATACCATACTGTTTTATCTAGAAGTCAGTCTAGTTACAATATAACTACCATTATGTGACAATACATACTTTGGTTAGTAAGAAAGATTTTTCTCGGTAAACACAAAATTGTTATTGAAAAGAATTTCTAAGAGGAATTAGGTAAAAGGAACATTGGCTAATATGATGGCTAATATGATGAACTGGGCTCTGGCGGAGCAGGAAGCGGGTAAGCGTAAATCATATTGGCTCAGCAGAATGAATGCATTTCTAGGCCTACATGGGGCTGGGGTGAGGGGGAAGGATGGTTTCGGGATAAATGCTTGATTTCTACTTGCAACCATAAATACTTTGGACAGTTGCACTTTGGGGAATCTAGCTCAAGGAAGTGATACTGAATGTGGGGAAAAAGAAGGAAATCTTTATGCACAAATGCTTCTCGTGTGTGTGTGTGTGTGTGTTTAAATAGCAGTCCCAAATGGAAAACATCTAAGTATGGTTAAGTAAATATCCTGCTCTAATTAGATAAGATTTTTGAAGATTGTGGACATGGGAAAATGCTTATAATATATCACGAAGCGAAAACAACTGTGAGACCCAGTTGCCATGTACCATGTGGTTTGAACCTGGAAAATATGCTGAGGAAAGGGATCATAAATAGTAAGGATTGGATTGTGGCGTTTTCTATTTTTGATTTTTTTTTTGTTTTTTTAGAGAGGGACAGAGAGAGAGAGAGAGAGAGGGAGAAAAAGGAGGGGCAGAGGGAGGGGGAGAGAGAAACTCTTAAGCAGGCTCTTGGCCCAGCTCAGAGCCCGATGTGGGACTCACTCCCTTGACCCTGAGACCATAACCTGAGCTGAGATCAAAAGTCAGATGTTTAACTGACTGAGCCACCCCGGCGCCCCTACTTTTGATTTTTAAATTGTGGTTATATTTTACAGTGAAATAAATGATTTTGGTTTTAAAATTTATTTAATTGTAGATTTTGCCTACCAACACACACACGTTTTATTACTTCATACACAACAAAGATGTCTTTCAACAGATAAATTAACTGTATCTCCAATGGTTTGCTGCCGTGGGCTCGAAGAGGAATGGGTAATGAACAAGGAGAAAGCTTCTGTTATTGATAGATGAAGCAAGGCATCCACACTCCCACATTTTTCCTGCAGGGCACTCTTTCAGGGTGGTTTTATGTCACAGCTCTGCACATCTGACCACAGGCAGTTACCATCCGGAGTGTGACCATGTGGCCCGCGGAGCACCTTTCAGCTCAGCAGTTGTGGTCCCGACTTGAGGGCAGGGTCGCAAGACTGCAGGGCTAGGGGCTCTGAATCCTGCTCCAGACTTCAGATCCCACTAGGCCTTCTGCAGAGACCTTGAGCCTCTCTGTAAACTTCCCATATTATTCATCTAAAAAGTGAGAACAGTACTCGGATTACTATCTTTTGGGGCCTTCTGCAAGGATTAAATAAATTGTGAATAAGAAAACTTAGAGAAACCGTGGAAGGCCCGTCCAGAAGGCAGATTCACAAGTGTGAGACCTGAGGAAGGTGTGAGACGCGAGGAAGTGGGGAGCGCTGCTTGCTGTACCCCAATTCCCTCTGGAAAACACTTCCTGGTTGAATAAAACACTGCCCTTCTGGTCTTCAAAAACAGGAACCATTAGACCTCTCAAGGCTGCTACTCTAGCTTTTCAACTAAAACAAGGACAGCCTAAGTGAAATAAAGCCGCATTTCCTCCGTTCCCTATTTTTCCTCTTTTAATTGTTGTTTTGTTATATGTTTTCAGTGATGATGCTAGTGAACTTGGCATTGCTGGTAGACGCAGGACATCTGTACCCATCTTACCCTTCACGATTTTAGCCTGACTAGATGTTTATCAACTTTATGGATCTTTCGAAGAACCAGCCCCTGATTTTGTTGTTCTTCTCTATTGTTTTCCTGTTTATGATTTCATTGATTTCTGCACCAGTTTGTTGTGTCTTTTTTTCTGCTTGCTTTGGGCTTAAATTGCTTTTCTGTCATTTCCCAAAGAGGCAGCTTGAAAGGCTGACTTTAGATCTTTCTGCTTTTCTAATCTATGCATTTAATGTTACAGATTTCCCTGTAAGCACTGCCTTTGCTACATGGTACTCATTTGGTAAGTTTTATTTTTATTTTCATTCAGTTCAAAATGTTTTTTATTTTTATTTTTTGAGACTTCTTCCTTGCCCCAAATGTTATCTAAAAGTGTGCTGTTCAATCTCCAGATATTTGGGGATGTTCCAATTTTCTGTCATTGACTTGTAATTTAGTACCATTGTGATGTGAAAGCAGAGCTTATGTGATTTCGATTTTGTTTTTTTATTTGTTAAGGTGGGTTTTATGGCCCAGAATGTTTCCTGTTAGCTGGAGGAAAGTATATTGTTGTTGTTGGATAGAATATTCTTTTTTTTTTTTGAAGATTTTATTTATTTATTCATGAGAGATAGAGAGAGAGAGAGAAAGGCAGAGGCAGAGGGAGAAGCAGGCTCCCCGCGGAGCAGGGAGCCCAATGCGGGACTCGATCCCAGGACCCTGGGATCATGACCTGAGCTGAAGGCAGACGCTTAACCGACTGAGCCACCCAGGCGTCCCTGGATAGAATATTCTATGTGTCAGATAAATCAAGTTGATTGTTAGTGCTGCTTTGGTCGACTATGTCTTGACTGGTTTTCTGCCTGCTGGATCTGTCAGTTTCTGAAAGGAGTGGTGGTGTCCAGCTATGATTGTGGATTTGTGTATTTCTTCCTGCATGTCTGTCAGTTTTTGCTTCTGTGTTTTGATGCTCTGTTGTTAGTTGCATATACATTTAGTGTTATTATGTCTTGGAGAACAGACCCCTGTATCCTTATGTAATGTCCCTCTTTATCGACACTGATTTTACTTGTTCTGAAGTTGGCTTTGTCTGAAATTAATATAGCTACTCTAGCTTTCTTTGGATTAGCATTAGCATGTTATATCCTTCTCCACCCCTTTACTTTTAAAAAGAGCCTTTTTATTTACAGTGGATTTCTTTAAACAACGTAGAGTTGAGTCTTGCTTTTTTATCCACCTTGGAAATCTCTGTCTTTTAACTTTTATCCAGTATATTCAGACTGTTCACATTTAAAGTGATTGCTGATGTAGTTGGATTAATATCTACTGTGTTTGTAATTGTTTAAGATTTTATTTTTATTTATTTTAAGATTTTGTTTTATTTATTTTTTAAAAGACTTATTTAAGAGAGAGAGTATGAGTGGGGGAGAGGGGCAGAGGGAGAGGGAGAAGCCAACTTCCCACTGAGCAGGGAGCCTGACTCGGAGCTCAATCCCAGGACTCTACACCCAGTGTGGAACTCGAACTTAACAACTCTGAGATCAAGAGTCACATGCTCTACCACTGACCCAGCCAGGTACACCTAAAGATTTTATTTTTATGTAAGAGATCAAGAGTCACAGGTTCCACCCACTGAGCCAGCTAGGTGCCCTGTAATTGTTTTTAGTCATTACATCTGTTCTTTTTTCCCCTTCTTTTACTGACTTCTTTGCTTCTGAATATTGTATATAATTCCTTTTCCTCTCCTCTGTTAACATATCAGTTATACTAATTTCTAACATTTTTTGGTAGTTGCCCTAGAGTTTGCAATATATGTTTGGTAAGTAAACTAAGCCCACTTTCAAATAATACTGTGCCACTTGATATGTAATAACGTTATCTTATAACAATATTGCCAGGTCTTCTCTCCATTCCCTTATGACTTTGCTCATTCCTCTTATCCATGTGCTATAATTACCTAGTACATTGCTGTTATTACTGTTCAAACAATTCTTTTACATCAGTTAGAAATAAGAAAAATAAAGTATTTTATTTTAAAAAATACCCATTTATTTATTTATAATAATCTCTACATCTAATATGGGGCTTGAACTCATGACTTCAAGATCAAAAGTCTCATGCTCTTCCAACTGAGGCAGCCAAGCACCCCCAAAATATTTTATTTTAACTTCATTTATTCCTTCTCTCTCTTCCTGTGTTTATGTTGTTCTGTGTTTTTGGCATATCACTTTCTTTCTCTCTGAAGAACTTTTTAACATTTCTTGTGGGGCAGAACAGCTGGTAACATGCTGCCTCAGTCTTTGCTTATCTGAGAGTGTTTTTTTTTTGTCTCACTTTTGAAGGATAGTTTTGCTGGAAATAGAATTTTACGTTGGTATTTTTCTTTCAGTGGTTTAAATATTTCACTCTGCTCTCTTCTTGCTTGTATGGTTTCTGAAGAAAAGTCAGACCTGATTCTTATTCTTGCTCCTCTCTTGGTATAGCATTTCTCCCTGTCTCTGGCTTTTGTCAAGAATTTCACTCTGTCTTTGATTTTTGCAATTGACGTTGATATTACTTGGTGTGCTTTTTTTTTTTTTTTTTTGGTATTTATTCTACTTTATGTTCTCTGAGCTTCCTGAATCCATAGTTTGGTGTCTGTCATTTATTTTGGTATATTCTCAACCATTCTCACTTCAATTTTTTTTTTTTTTTTTTGCCCTGTTCTCTCTTCTCCTTCTAGTATTCCCATTTTGTATGTGTTATATAGTTTGAAATTATCCTACAGTTCTTGGATGTTCTGTTCTGTTTGTCTTTTTTTTCCTCTTTTTTTTCTGTTTGTATTTTAGTTGGGAATTTCTGTTGAACTCTCTTCAGGCTCGCTGCTTTTTCTGTCTGCTGTGCTCTATCTACTGGTGAGCCTGACAAAGGCATTCTTCATTCTTTTTTTTTTTTTCCTCTTTTTAAAGATTTTATTTATTTATTTGAGAGAGAGAATGAGAGAGAGAGAGAGCATGAGAGGGGGAGGGTCAGAGGGAGAAGCAGACTCCCTGTTGAGCAGGGAGCCCAATGCGGGACTCGATCCCAGGACTCCAGGATCATGACCTGAGCCGAAGGCAGCCGCTTAACCAACTGAGCCACCCAGGCGCCCTGGCATTCTTCATTCTTTAGCAGGGTTTTTATTCTACCATTTCCTTTGGTTCTTTCTTTAAGATTCCATCTCTCTGCTGATATAACCCGTGTGCTCTTGCATTTTGTCTACTTTTTCCATTAGCGCCTTTAGCACATTCATCATGATTATTGTAAATTGCCTGATAATTCCAATATCTGTGTCCTCTCTGAGTTTTGTTGTGGTGCTTGCTGTCCTTTCAGATTCTGATTTTTCTTGCCTTTTGGCATGCTTTGTGGGTTTTCCATTGTTGTTGGTATTTGGTGTAGGAACTACGGTAAAGGGCCTTTAGGGTGAGGTTTTAGGTTAATCTGGCTAGGAGCTGAATTGTGTTCATTGTGTGCTGAAGCTGTAGGTGCCAGAGGCTTCAGTTCCTCTAGGGTCCTGTTTTCATCTGCCCTGTGGTCTTTGGGGTTTTCTCCTTGTTGAGTTGTCCCAGTTCATGGGCGGTAAGTTGAGGGGCAGGGGAACATTCTGTACTCTCAGGATGAATGCTCTGTCTCCCAGGAGGCCTGTGTACCCAGCCCTCTCCAGGGTTTCTGAGCTATTTTGTCCCTCCTTCGGTGAGCTAATGAGGATGTAGGGCTGGAGTCAGGTCATTGCCCTTCCTCAGGTTAGGGGAGGCCTGCAGGATGAGTCTGTGTCATGTGGACCACTCCAGGCATCCTTCATTTGGTTACTTTTCCCTTGGCCTAAACTGGGAATGGGATTTTCTTAGCTCTTTGCTGTGAGAACCTGGTGGGATTCCCCGGGAGCAGGACATGTCAAACCCATGAAAATGTTGTGGCTCCCTCAAGACTGTGGCTCCTAGAGGTTTCTTTTTCACTCTTCAGCTAGTTCAGACTCAGCCTCCAGCAATTCATGAAAATTACCATGCAGTTGTTTCTATAAGCTGTGGCCCCGGTAGATTCTCCTGGTGAGCAGATCTTGGCTGTGACTCTCTTTGTCTCACCTCTCTCCAGATTTCGGGGGTTGGTTTGCCCTGTGACCCATTTTCTAATGGTGGACAGAAGTGCTGTGTTGTTGGTTTGTCCAGCCTTTTCTTGGGAGGATGTGACCAACAGCTTCCCCACGTCGTACTTGTTGGAGCTGAAACCTCATGCTCCCACCCTCAGAGTTTTATACCCACATGTGCTCTTCTTCCTTGCTGTTGTTTGTTCATTTACAAGCCCTGTGGAGGCCTGGCCGTGGTAGTGGACACAGGCTCTCGCTGCAATGTGAAGCTGGACAATTTTGTGCGTGTGGGCTTTGACTTTCTAACCTATAAGTTAAATGTAATGAGCCCTCTATTCCCTTCCAGCTTTGGCTCCAACATTCTGTTTCTTCTAGATGACTTATGATACCTTGCAAGATATTCTGCTGTGGTTTTGTGTTCAAAATTCTCAGTTGCCTGATAACCTTTGCACTATTAAGCAGAAAATGATTATCTGGATAATCTTTGCATGGATTGTTTTCATTTCTCTGTCATCTATGGGCCATGATATAATTGGTTTACAGATGTTAAGCCTTCAAATATTTTTGAAAAAAAAAAAAAAAACTACAATGAATGACTTGGATAGAATATTTCCAGGAAATATTTGATTTAAATGTTAGTTTTTAAAAATGAAGTACAAAAGAAGCCAGACACAAAGGGTCACTTACTGTGTTATCCCATTTATATGAAATATCCAGAATAGGTAAAACCATAGAGATGGAATGCAGAATGCTGGTTGCCAGGAACTGGGCGGTGGGGGTTGGGGTAGAGAATCCCTGTTTAATGGGTGATGTGTATTATTTTGGGATGATGGAGCTGTTTTGGAACTGGAGGTGCTGATTGTACAACATTGTGAATGTAGTAAATGCCCACTGAATCATTCACTTTAAAATGGTTAATTTTATGTTATGTGAATTTCACTTCAATAAAAAATATGTAGTACATTAAAAATTCAAAAATCTAGCAGTACAAAAACTTTTATAGTGCAAAGCAATTCTTTCTCCTGCCCCTGGCCTTTAGCCTCGAATCCATTTCTTACATATACTTGCCTGCCAGCCCCCCTCACCTCCTTTTGTAAATGGGAAATACTGAGTACTGCTTTTTGCTACTTAATCTGGAGATTTTTTTCCTTATCAGCACATAAAAGCTACCTTATTCCTTTTCAAACTGTAGTCAAAGGAATTATTTTCTATGTTCTTCTTTTTTTCCTTCAGTAATGAATGCCTCGACTCTAACAAGCTTCTTCTTTTGTGCCTAACTCGGTATCCAGGTTGGGTAAATCAGTCTGCTCTTTGTGTGAGCAGGTTTAAAGCTAAGAAGCAGCTTCATTTTTATGAGTCATTTCTCAGAATCATGAGTGATGGTTGAATTAGCCAAATGCCTTTTATCACAACAAGAGAATTAAAAAAACAACTCATTTAATTAATTGATAGTCAATGAGCTAATGAATTTGTTCCATAGCTAATTTCACAAATGTCTTCATTATTGGAGAAAGTATTTTATTTTCTCCTGGAGAAGACAAGTGTGGAATAACTCACTGCAGGGCAGCTCTGAGGGGATGCCTGTGGGGCCCTCTGTCCCCCAGCATGCAGGACTGTTAGTGTACAATGAATGCCTGCAGACAGAGATGGCTTTCTTGAAGCCAGACAAGACCTCTATTCATACTAAAGTCAAACAAATCACATATGCGAAAACCTCCACTCATCTTGGCTGCTCAGGCTGAAATGCATAGAACTGTGTTAATTTTGGGAATAGTAACTTGCATGTTGGGCAGCAGCTAAAAGAAATTCTCAACTTGGAAATTGGAAGATTGGGGAGAAGCAGAAGGATTGCCTTTGGGTTCCTTTTGTGTCTGTGTATAAGGAGCTGTAGGTAAGTGGGGGGCTTTTTCTTCATGAGCACAGTTCTGTGCTGATGACTAGTTGGCACCAAGTCTAAAAGTGCATTCATCATGGAGAGGAGAGAGAGAGACAAGGAGGAGAAGGATGAGCTTCCACTGACTAATTCCTGTAGCAGGCCCCACACCGAGGATTTGCTTCAGGGACCTGAGAATGCAAAGCAATGGGGCCTTTTTGTGGGGTTTTAATTCGGAATTGCAGTTATGTTATACTTAATGTGATCTTTTGTGAGGCCAAACAAAAATAATTTTTTTTTTTCCTCAATGTGTATTTTCCCATGGGCAGTATTCTACATCAGAAATCTTTAGCTCAAAAAAAAAATGTCTTTAGATCTAAAAATTTAGTTATAAATGCAGAAATAAAAAAAAATGTTCAGTTAGGAATAAAATGAAAAGTAATATTCCCTTTAGTCTAAAGTGATTATCAATGGGTTTTCCCTTTTTCTACATTCTTCTAGAAAAATTATGTGTGAGTGTATTACTTAAATTTATGTTCACAAATTGGATTGTTGTATAAATTATCTTATACTATGTCTTCTTATTTGCTGTTATGTCGTAGACATCTCTCCATACCAATCTGTGCTGGTCTGGCTCATTCTTGACTTGCATGGATGACACCGTATTATTTATTGACCTTGTCCCTCTTGATGGGCATTTAAGTAGCTTTCCAGTGTTTGCTCTTGCAAAGAATACTACCAAGAATATGTTTTTACAGACATAGGAAATATTTTAGTCAGTCTGTCTGTAGAATAAATCGGGTGGCACGTGTGGGTCAAAAGTGTGCGTGCTTTTTTAATATGTATTTTTAAAGATTTATTTATTTATTTGAGAGAGAGAGAGAGAGAGAGTAAGGGGATGGGCAAAGGGAGAGAATCTCAAGCAGGCTCCATGCCCAGTGAAGAGCCCAACTTGGGGCTTGATCCCACGACCCTGAGATCATGACCTGAGCCGAAATCAAGAGTCAGATGCTTCACCAGCTGAGCCACTCAGGCGCCCCTGCATATTTTATATTTGGATCTATTTTTAAATCATTTTAAAAATGGCACCCATTGTTATACTCCTAAAACAATAAATGAAAATTCCTATTACACCATACTCAACAATATTGAGTTTTTATCCAGCAGTGTTGAATTTTTAATCATTGCTGGTCTGATGGCATCTTTTTTCTTCTTTAGTTTTGAGGTTTGCTTTGAAAGGCCTTTCCCCTCCTGGGTTATAAATAATTTAGTCTTTTTTTTTTTTTTTTTTTTTCTGGTAAAGTTGTAGTTTTACCTTTAGGCATTGGTAGGAAACAAGCTTGATTTTTTTCCCACTTGTAGCCTTTGTCCCAACACTAGTTAATGAAGACCTGGTCTTTCTCCAATTGTTTGGAGACACCACAAAGAAGTATTTATCTGCATAGCAGACATGGAGTGGTAGAGGGTGGAGGCAGGAGCTCTGCTCTGAACCGACTCGAGCTGCCCCTGACCGGCTGTCTGGCCGCGGACCAGGGCTTGACGTGTCTTCTCTGGCATGAGTGCAGATCTTGTGTGCGGCGACTATGTTCTTGCCAATGCTGCACCTGCCACCAGGTCTGCGAACATATTTATCAGGGTGGGGTTGATACCTCTTTCTCCTCCTTGCTGCTTCTAGACTGTTTTTCCTCTTCCTCCCTAAACATGCCCTGCTCCCTTGAGACAGGAGCGCCAGACTTTCCCATCCCTGTTCCCTCCTTTGAGTCTTCTGCTTGACCCCACCTCCTCCCCCCCACCCCCGCCCCAGCCCTCCTCTGTGCCCACGGAGGATTTTACCAACAAATCCACTGTCTTCCTTCCCTTCCCGTTACTGCTTTTGCCATTTGTCCATCTACACAGAAGATCATTCTGAAACTAGGATCCCGTTTCTCCCTGGATCTCCTTTCCGGTCATCTTGTCTTGTGTCTTATGTCAGCTGCCCATTCCCAGAGGGATGCCTGCTGATTCTGACATCTGGACATCCAGTGCCCACTCTGATCACCATCCTCCCTGAGCGCAGCTAGTCCTTTGGCACCTGGTCTTCAGAAATAGATGTCCCCACTGAGGCTGTCAGCCCTCTTTCCTTCTCAGTGTTCACTGCCCCCTTATGGTCTCACTCCCTTTCTTTCTGGAAAGTGGTCCTTTCTCCTCCTTCCATGGTTACCTGGAAAAAGCCAGCTTTGGCTAAAATGAGGTTTTCTGCTACTGTGTCCTTGACCCTGAGCTGCTGCTAGGGGTATGGTGCTGGGGGTGAGGATGTTCATCCTGGTCCCCTGCTGCTCTGTTTCTGACCACAGTGCTCCCTCAGCAGGTCCAGCAGTCCTGATGTTTATCTGAGTGTACATATGTATGTATATATAATATCTGAGTGTGTGTTTATATGTATGTATATGATACCTGAGTGTATATATGTAATACCTGAGTGTATGTACATATAATATGAATGTATGTATAAGTGTGTGTGTATAATACCTGAGTGCATGTATGTAATATCTGAGTGTATGTATAAATGTGTGTATATAATACCTGAGTGCATATATGTAATATCTGAGTGCATGTATTTATGAGTGTATGTAATATCTGAGTGCGTATGTGTATATATATAATATCTGAGTGTATATATGCATATGTACATATAACACATTTCTAAAGGTTTTGAATGCTTATCCCTAATCCTAATTTTTTTAGTGATTCCAGCTGTTCTTTGGTGAATTACTTTGACAGGGAATAAAACTATACATAACTCACTAACAGGACCCATTTATGTATTGATGCACATACAATTGGTGAAAGAAATAAATGAGTAGAATAACTTTTTTTTTTTTAAGATTTTATTTATTTGACAGAGAGAGAGACAAGGAGAGAGGGAACACAAACGGGGAGTGGGAGAGGGAGAAGCAGGCTTCCCGCGGAGCAGGGAGCCCAATGCGGGGCTCGATCCCAGGACCCTGGGATCATGACCTGAGCCGAAGGCAGACGCCTAACGACCGAACCACCCAGGCGCCCTAGAATAACTTTTTTTTAAATTCTATTTTATTATGTTATGTTAGTCATCATACATTACATCATTGGTTTTTGATGTAGTGATCCATGATTCATTGTTTGCATATAACACCCAGTGCTCCATGCAGAACGTGCCCTCTTTAATACCCATCACCAGGCTAACCCATCCTTCCCCCCTACCCTCTAGAACCCTCAGTTTGTTTCTCAGAGTCCATAGTCTCTCATGGTTCGTCTCCACCTCCGATTTCCCCCCCTTCATTTTTCCCTTCCTACTATTTTTTTTTTTCTAACATATAATGTATTATTTGTTTCAGAGGTACAGATCTGTGATTCAACAGTCTTACACAATTCACAGCAGTCACCATAGCATATACCCTCCCCAGTGTCTATCACCCAGCCACCCCATCCCTCCCACCCCCTTCACTCCAGCAACCCCCAGTTTGTTTCCTGAGATTAAGAATTCCTCCTGTCGGTGAGATCATATGATACTTGCCTTTCTCTGATTGACTTATTTCACTCAGCATAATACCCTCCAGTTCCATCCACGTCATTGCAAATGGCAAGATTTCATTTTTTTAATGGCTGCATAATATTCCATTGTATATCTATACCACATCTTCTTTATCCAGAGTAGAATAACTTCTTTAATGCATACTTTTGCACCAGATTGGCTTTCTCAGGTTATCCCAAACAACTGAGTCCTTTGTTCATAATTTGGTGTAATGTCTGTGTATATAAAGGAGTGAATTAATGAAATTATATTGAAATGAAATTGAAATTACCATAGGGGCATACTGTTATGAAATGAGAAGACTCATCCCATGCGTTAGTATCATTTTTGCTTCACATGACAAACTACTTCAAGTGGCAGAAACTACTAAAAGCAGTTTTTTCTTTAAGCACTTAAAGGTTAACGTATGGATATGAAGACTCTTACAAAGTCTGAACTCCTTGAGAGCAAGGTCACATTCCACCGATTTTTTTTTTTTAATTTTATTTATTTATTTTAGAGATTGAGGGCAGAGGGAGAGAGAGAATCTCAAGCAGACTCCCTGCTGAGCATGGAGCCTGATGTGGGACTCGATCTCAGGACCCTGAGATCATGACCTGAGCTGAAATCAAGAGTCAGATGCTTGAACTGACTGAGCCACCCAGGCACCAACATCCCATCCATTTTTAAGTCTTTTTTTTTTTTTTTTTGTAGTAAACTCTACCCCCAATATGGGGCTTGAACTCACGATCCTGAGATCAAGGAGGAGCTTTTCAAGAGTTGCATGCTTCTCCGACTGAGCCAGCCAGGCGCCCCACATTCCATCCATTTTTGTATCACTCCTACCCAGTATCTCAGCAGATGGTAGGAGTGCAGAGAAGGTTGATAGCTGAGTACTTACCATTGGCGTTTGGGCTCCACCAGCAATCTGTGCATTCCTGGTGCTCTGCAGAACCGTGCACTAACAATAGCAGGGCTTGTGGGGAAATGTCAGGACAGGGACTGACCATTCCCACTCCCTGCAGTTTTGTAGGCAGGCCTGTGCTAAGACCAGTGCCTGGTACCCGGGCCAGTGAACTGTGGCTGGAGGCTGCCGCAGCTCAGACTCCACATGGACGGGAAAGGCACTGCGGGAAACGCTGCCGCACTTTACTTCCCGCCTGGTTGTCGGGCTGGGGCACCGCACGTGCGGGCAGCTCCCTGGCCGTGGGGCTCCGGAAAGGTGGGCTCAGGGACCTTTGCAACCCGCCAACAGCCTGAAAGCCACACGGGCTCACAGCACGCCCCTCTGGGTGGAGAGATCTGCAGGCAGCCTCCCTTTATACATCTTTTTAAAAGGCAGCTAGAAAAATCTCCTGTTGCCAGTGCACCAGCTGAGCAGAGAGCTTTTCTTTCCTGCTGAAGATCATAATTCTGTCTACTGGCTCTTCTTACTTGGGAAAAGTGGCAGAAGCAGGTAGTAAGAGAGACTGTACTGTATTGTGTTTTGTTGGAAGGGTCTGAATTTATTGCCAAGTAAAGGCAGAGAATATTGCCAAGTAATGGCAAATGCGGATCAGGTTTTCTGGAGTCAGTATCTTGATGTGTCAAGACCGAGGAGGTGCAGCTTTCCACAGGTGGAGAGGCTGGCTCTGTGCCAGAGCCAGGCAGTGCTGGGGGCCGGCGAACGCTCAGCCTTCAGGTGGGGGCTTTGGACCCAGGAGCCTGGTCTGGAGCAAGGCAAGAGTTCTCTTGCTCAGGCCGCGTGTGGGAACGCTTGTCATTTTAGTCAAAGAGCAGCAAGGAAGGAATAGCTGTGGGTTTATCCACCGGGGTGTATCTCATGTCTACTCAGATTTAAACGTTTGCTGCTCTCTGGTATCCCTCTTTGAAGTGACTGGAAAAACTGAATTGATTTTGTTCTTTGCTCCCTGACCAGACATGCCTAAAAATAAGCTGAGTTCAGATGTTGGTGTTACGTTCCTGAGCAGAAGCTATACTTGAGAAAAGAGTTTGGGAAATCCAGGGGTTATCTTGCCTTACTCTTTTTAAGCTTTTTCCAGTTGATGTTTCTTTTTTTTTTTTTTTAAGTTTATTTATTTAAGCAGTCTTTACAACGTGGGGCTTGAACTCACGACCCCGAGATCAAGAGCCAAATGTTCTACCAACTGAACCACCCAGGTGCCCCTGATGTTTCTTTTTTAATAATAGTTTCATTAGGTACACTTCACCATTTTAAAGTACAGTTGACCCTCGGACAACACGGGTTTGAAACGCACAGTCCACTTATACATGGATTTCTTTCAATAAATATGGTACAGTTCTGTCAATGTATTTTCTCTTCCTTATGATTTTCTTAACAGCATTTCCTTTTCTCTACCTTACTTTATTATACGAATACAGAATATAATGCATCTAACACACAAAATATGTGTTGATTGAATGTTGAACATTTTTATGTGCTTATTGGACATTTGATTATCTTTTTTAGAGAAATGTCTATTCAGACTTTTTGCCCATTTTTGATTTGGGTTATTTGTCTTTTTACTGTTGAGTGGTAAGGGTTCTTTATATAATCTAGATAGATACTAGGTCCCTGTCAGACGTATGTTTTATATATATTTTCTTCCCTTCTATGGGTTGTTTTTTACTTTATTGATGGTGTTTTTTGACACCTGAAATTTTACAATTTATTTTTTTATTCTGTGTGCTTTTGATGACATATCTAAGAAACTGGTACCTAATCTAAGGTCACAAGGATTTACTCCTATGTTTTCTTTTAAGAGTTTTATAATTTTTGCTCTTACATTGAGGTCTGACCCGTTATGAGTTAATTTTTTGTGAAAGGCACGAGCTCAGTGGTGATTCATTCTTGGTGCGTCTGCACCATTTGCTGAAAAGACTGTCACTTACCCTTTAAAACATCATGACGTTCTTGTCAACAATCAGTTACCCGTTAACGTATGGGTTTATTTCCGGACTGTCAGTTCTAATCCAGTGATCTTTGTGTTTGTCCCTATGCCAGGGCCACACCATCTTGATTACTGTAGCTTTCCTTTTCTTTTTTTTCTTTCTTTTTTTTTTTTTTTTTGACATCAGGAAGTGTGACTCCTCCAACTTTGCTTTTCTTTTTCAAGGTTCTTTTGTCTATTAGAAGTCTCTTGGATTTCCATATGAATTTTAGGATCAGCTTGACAATTTCAAACCAACAGAAAAAAGAGAACCTGGGATTTGAATAGACATGACATTGAATCCAAAGATCAAGTGGGGGAGTGTTACTGTCTTAACGGGATTGTTGTCTGACCTGTGTGCGCAGGATGTCTTTCCATTTATTTAGGCTTTGGATTCTTATGATGATGTTTTGGTAGTTTTCACTGTACAAGTCTTGCAGATCTTTTGTTAAGTTTATTTGTAAATATGGTATTCTTTTTGATGCTATTCTAAAATGGGTCTCTTCTAACAGCACATTTTTTTACTCCATTCTACCAATTTCTGCCTTTTGATTGGAGTGCTTAGACCATTTTATATAATTACTGATAAGGTGGAATTTATGCCTCCCATTTTGCTATTTGTTTCCCATGGGTCCTCTGTCTTTTCCTTTATTCCTCTGTTGTGCCTTCTTTTTTGTTAAGTAGTTTCTAGTATTCCATTTTAATTCTGTTGTTTATTTTTTTTAAATATATTTTTGAATTATTTTCTTAATGATTACTTTAGGGGTTACAATTAAAATAGTCTTGTCTTATTTTTAAGCTTTTCCGCGGACTTGAATCTGTCCCTGTAGGAATCCAACTGGGAGAACTCTGATCGCTGTGACTAGAAAGGGAGGGGACAGAAAGTCAACCAGGGACTGTTTGTTATCTGAGAATTATCTGTGTGGGTCGATTTATCTGTTAACTTCTTGGTGGGGTTGGGTTGTTTATACTACAAACCTCTCCACTGAACCGTGATACTTCCCAAATGTTTGATCTGATACAGTTTTTAGGAATCCGATCAGTAGCCTTCCCTCCCGGCTTGGAGATCTGAGAGGCCAGTGCTGGGGTGGTTGGAAGTCAGCATGGTGGTCCTCGCTTCCTCCTCCCACAGCCTGTTCTCTGAGGTCCTGTGCTCTCCTCACGTTTCCCAGGTGTCGAGCCCCCTGCTGAGTCTGGTACGCTCCCAGCTCCCAGGTCTGGAGGGACCCCAGTGCCTAAGACCTTCTCCCACGGCTCCTCATGGACAGCCTGTCATGAAGCGAGGAGCCAGCTGAATGCGCTTAAGCACATCAGGACACCAGGATTTGGCCAGAAGACAGTTCCTCTCCTCCCCTCAGGAATTCTCGGAGGTAATTTTGAATTTGGTCAAGGAAGGCTTGAAAACCTTCCTTTATGTCTTAGAATCTCAGCCACTGGGAAGACAATAGCCTTGCCTGGGTGGATTTTTCTGTACCCCTTAAGCTACACCATGTAAGCAATTACCTAGTACACTTCTCCTGAATTGATTTTAAGGATGGTTCTCAACATATTATGTTAAGCTGTTATAGTAATTAATATTTTATGAAGATTTCCACATGGGTCCTCATTTACTGCGTATAACAAGCTGTGAGGTTGATATTGCTAGTCTCATTTGGTAGATCAGGAGACAGGTCTAGAAAATGCACCCAGGGTCTCACTGATTCATTAATTCACTGAGAACCCAAGGGCTGTGCTCCTGGGTCCTGTTCTAATTCAGGACACACAGTGAACACAACAGACACAAATCCCTGCTTTCATGGGGATCCTAGTTTAGTGGGGGTGTGAGTGGAGAATGGGGATGGGAACAGGCACGGAGATAGACCACAGACAGCTAACAGCTTGAAGGAGGAAATTACATGTTTCGTTACAAGGCATGAATGTAGTGGAGAAAAGAAAAAGCAGACCAAGTTTAGGAGGGTGGGGCAAGTTGCAGTTTTAAAGGGAGTGGTTAGGAAGGTGTCATTAAAAAGCTGACATTTGGACATGGATTTAAGGAGTTGTGCTAACTAACCGCTTGGCGTCTGGGACAAGAGCATTATAGTTAGAAGAAAAGGTGGGTGCAGAGGTTCACTGGTGTGTCGGAGAAAATACCAAGGAGGCAGGGTGGCTGGAGGGGAACCAGCAGAGAGCAGTGAGTTGGCGGGGGAGGTGGTCGGGAGGTAACAGGAACCTGACCATGTCTAGCATTGCAGACTACTGGGGAATTCTAGGTTTGATGATGGGAAATCAGTGCAGGGTATTAAGCAGAGGAGAGACAGGATCTGTATTCCATTTTATTTTTATTTTTTTAGGATTTTATTTATTTATTTGACAGAGAGAGCATAAACAGGGGGAGTGGCCGAGGGAGAGGGAGAAGGAGGCTCCCCACTGAGCAGGGAGCCCGATGCAGGGCTCAATCCCAGGACCCCGGGATCACGACCTGAGCCAAAGGCAGACGCTTCATAGACTGAGCCACCCAGGAGCCCCTGCATTCCATTGTAATAGACTCATTCTGGGCTCTGTATTGATACAGGATATAGGGGGTGGAGGATGAGGGTAGACGAGGAGACTATGTAGAAGCCAATAGAGAAATCCGTTACAGTAATTCAGACAAGAGATAATGGTGGCCTGCCCTGCTGGTAACAGTGGAAGCAGTGAAAAGTGGTCACATTTTGGGTATAGTTTGAAGACAGAGTCCCTCAGATGTCCCGGCAGAATGGGTGTGGGGTGTGAGAGCCAGGTACATGTCTCTAAGTATGTCAGGGATTTTAGCTGCTGTAACTAGACAGAGTTGTCACCCACTGAGACGGGGAAGTCTGCAGATAGAGAAAGTTGGGGTGCAAAAAGAGATCAGAAGTTCGGTTTTGAGCACGTTGAGAGATTCTAAGACAGATGGTGAGTGGACAGTTCTGTACAGATCCCACAGTGGAGGACCGTGGTCTGGGCTGGGGTATAATGGGAGTCTTGAGCCTGTGGATGGTATTTAAAGGCATATGATCAGATGAGATCCCAGTGAAAGGAGAGTTTTGAGAACAGGGTCCTGGAGCATTTCTAGCTCTATGACGAGCAAGAGAAGAGGAAGAGGCAGCAAAGGAGACCAAGCAGGAACAACCAGAGATGTAGACGAAGACCAGGAGGGTGGCATCTTGGAAGCCACAGGAAATCATCTCAGAAGCAGGGGGTTATGAGCTGATGGTCCAGGTGACATGAGGACTGAGAGTTCTCTTGGGTCAGTGCCGTGCAGGTCATTGGTGGCTTTGGTAAGAAGAGTAAAATGACAGGTGGGTCCGGTGACTGTGGCAACAAAAAGCGCCATAAGAGTGGGTTCAGAGGGAAG
Organism: Mirounga leonina; assembly: GCF_011800145.1. Lineage (NCBI taxonomy): Eukaryota > Metazoa > Chordata > Mammalia > Carnivora > Phocidae > Mirounga > Mirounga leonina. The sequence continues at coordinate 4,560,522 of NW_023270277.1, forward strand.
GACGGAGGGGAGGAGTTGGAGACAGATTGTTGACAACTGACAGCAGAATTGCGGGTGCTGTCCGGGGTAAGTAAGGCCAAGAGCATTAATTTTCATTTGGAGGCATTAGTATTATACTTACAGGCTGGTGGTAATGGTTCAGTAGAGAGTGGAAAGTTGATAATGCAGGACGGGGGTTGCTGCAGTCATTTCTTGAGCAGGTGAGAGGTGCATCTGCGTACAAGAATACTTGCTTTAGGAGGCATGCAGGTAAGTGTGGGGGGGTAGGCTAGCGTCAGATACGTGGGGGCCCAGGTGTGGTGCTCACTCCGCCGTTTTCTTCTGATTGCGTATATTTTCTTTGTGAAATGGGAAACAAGGTGGCCAGCTGAGAGGGTGGAGGAGGGGTTGCAAGTTTGGGGAGACAAGGGAAGGAGTGCAAAGTCCTCTAGAAAGAGTAGGCACGTGGGAGCAAGACCCCTGTGAGTGTGATTGTGTGTTTCCTTAGCTGGGGAGGAGAAGGTCAAGAATGGAATTCTTGTTTGGCTGAACAGAGGGCGCAGAGTGAGAGGGTGGCCTGAGGTGACAGTGGATGCAGGAGGGAGATGGGCCCACCGAGCTTCACCTGGTGGTGCAGGGGGGTGGCGAGGAAGAGTCTGGACTGGACGGACGGCGGGCGGAGGAGGCACAGAGGAGGGTCAGCGCTGTCCGGTTAGGGCCCCTGGCGGGAGTGGATGAGGGACACCAGTGCTGGGCTGTAGTTGTTCAGGGAACCAGGGACCTAGGGCAGCGGCGGGTACCTAAACTGCAGCGCTCCTCCCGGCGAGCCCTGCCTCCCTGTCACCCACCCGGCTTCCGCTGCCTGCCTGAGCCGTCCCACTGACCCCAGAGCGGCGTGCCCTCGTAGCCCACCCGCCCCGGAGCCGTGCTGGGAGCGCATGGCTAGCAGCCTTTGCTTTGTGGAGGCGAGGGAGGTGTGTGGAGGTGTGCGGGCTCTCGGCACTGTGGGAAGGAAGGAGGAAATGTGGATGTTGACCTTTGTAGCGCTCTTCCCCTTCTTCACGTGCCCTGGAAACTGTGTATGTGCTAACCTTTTGCTTTTTAACCTTAACGTGAACGTTTTCGGGTGATTGCATCTTTCTGTGCAGTGTGTGTGCAGGCCCGGAGATGTGGAGCGTGTCCTCAGGTGTGAGGGAGATGGGAGAGCTCCCCGGAAAAAATGCCCTGCAAGGCCGGTCGAATGGCCTTTTTCCCTGCCCACACCCACCTCCCAGGACGTTCTGTTTGAGAGTCTGTCTCCAGCAGATTCCAAGAGCTGTGAAATGGCTCCGTAGTCACAAAAGATCGATGTTGGAGAGGCCAAAATCCCAGAAAATGACATTCCAGCACAAGCAGAGCTATTTTTAAATGTTTAGGATTTATAAGGAGAAACCGTCTTCATGGAATATAAACCACCCCCAATTCACACTTCTGGGATTGAAGTAGCTAAATCTGAAAGATAATTCTGGCTTGTTTTTCTCCCCAAGTGGAGAATGTCATTGGTGAAAACTGATGTCTTGGGCTGAGCAGCTCCGACCCGGCCTTGGCCGTGACCCGGTGCTGGGAAGGGCCGGCGCTGAGCCGGTGCCAGCTGTGGGCCTCTGCCCTGTCACCTCTGCCCTGGGCTAGTGAAGCTTTGGGGCAAAGGTTGTTTAAAACACTTAACTAGCAGAGAGAACACCAATACCCCGCCTGAGTGCTCTTGGGCTCAGAGTGGCCGCAGTGGTTAAAGGAGCAATGTTTTTAGAGACAGCAACAGGTAGAGATGCTGTCGTGAGTCGCCCTGGCTGGAGGCTCCATTCACGTGAAACCTAACAAGCTCATTTTCCACGTCTAACTCCGTTGCCCTGTCTTCTTATTTATTTTTGTCCCTTTTTTGTTTGTTTGAGAGCCCTGAGTGGCTTTAGTCTCTGTGCTGCCGGGCAGGCTCTGCAGGCCGGCCGGGGCATGGCCTGGGCATGGCCTCCGCAAGCCCTCCGGGTTTCCACCCTCTGGGTTTGAGCGACAGAGAGAGAGAGAACGAGTTTCTGGGACTGCAGGCCTCTCTGGACGGGTCAGCAGCCAATGTCCGGGGGTCATCAGTTACCTGCAAGGCCACCTGTGGGGCTGGGAGGGGCCAGAGAGGGTAGGCATTTCTGCTTTACTCTTTCTCTTTGACTGATGCTGACAAGCCGACCATGGGGAACTCCGTTCCCAAAACAGAGGCGTTGAGGAGTGGGTGCGGAGGCTGGGAGGGTGCCCTGCCACCTGAGACCTCGTGAGCTGCTGTGGGACGGGGACGGGGACAGGGAGAGAGGACAGTGGTCTCGGGAGCCACATATGCCGGACCCTGAATATTCGGTTACAATCTATCCCATGGCTGGTGGAGAACCATTAAAATTTGTGAAAGGTAGTGATAGGTTTAAAAAAAAAAAAGTGTTCTGGACAGATTCATGGGGGGCTGCTGTGCTTTCAGTATGAAGAGAAGATTGGAAGCAACGAAAAGAGTCAAAAGGGAAAGTTTGATCATGTGTCCTAACAAAATTGGGGGACTTCCCCCACCCCTGATTTTAAAGATAGAGTACTTTTTTTTGGTTATTCCTAAAAGCCTAACAACAGAGCTTCATAGACATGTGCATACACAGTTACCAAAGAAATCTCATGCCTTCTCTTGTGCTTAGAGTTGCATAAATAACTTACGATCTTAGCGACATTTAACATTGCTTGATTAAGTATCAATGAGGAAACCATTATGATTATGTCTAATGACATCGGGTCATTAGAATTTATTATCAAATGGATAACATAATTCAATTACCTCAATCTTATTTTCATTCTGACTTTACTGATTTTAATAATTGATTTTACGAGTGTGTTCCATAACTTATTTCTGGTATTTTAAAAAGTATCAACACATTTATTTGAATTTAATACTAAGGTGATAGAAAGGAGATCTGATTGGTTTGGCAGTGAAAAGGGTCTTTGTCTTTTAAGTTATTAGAACAAACTAAATATGCAAGTAATATGCACAGACATAATTGAAGCATTGTTATGATAAGGTTATTCATTGAGATATTTTATATGGAAAGGCACATTAACATTTATATTTTTTCAAATTCTTTTTGAGTGTGTTGGTTTAAACAAGGTGCCTCTAAGAGAAAAAGTAATGAGTGCAATTAAGCAATTTCTACAGCCTTAGTCCACTGTATTGATGTACTTTCCAGAAATTGGGCCTTGAATGATTGATGTCTTGGTAATTCATTTTCTTACAGATCAGATGGTTTCCCAAGGTTTTCTTTTGTAGGAAGATGCAGTGATTAAATTGTTGGCGGATCACTAAAACTAGTTATTTTATTTTATTATTATGTGATTTTTGGCATATATATGGAAGAAGTTTCATTTTTACACATACGATCTGTTCTCATATATGCACTTAGGTACAAAATTATCTTGAACTGGTGCTTCAGGGGAGTCCCATTAGTAACCAGGCCCAGCTATGGGAGTGGCCTTATGTATTGCAGTCCGATGAGTTATTTGCAGAGTTCAGGACTATCGCTGTGAAGACCATGAATGGGCAGGGTTGGTGTGCCGGCGAGGAGGGGTGCCAGTGGGCTTTGGGCATCTATCCTTGGAAGTGTAGGCCACGTAAGATGGCCACACGGTACCGTGTAATTTTGTTCTGGATCCTCTTTGTCCAGTTCAAATGCAATACTGTGGTGTAAGCTGAAGTGAGCACCAGAGAATATAACCTTATCACTGCCCCCACCCCAGCAAGAAAATCAAACTCACTGTGGAGTTTTGAGAAATCGCAATGGAGAGCATTCTGTGATTTCTCCGTTGTATGAGTAAGTGAATGTGAGGATTAACAAGAAACAGGATGTTTTGTGTATAAATTGTTTCAAGATGGGGAAAAAATCATATTTCATAATCTTTGAGGAGGGTGCTAGCCTGGAGAAAGCATTTCACCATACTTTTTTTTTTTTTTGAAGGGATCAAGAAGTTTTCAGTAGAATAGAGAATAAATCAGAAGTGCATGGTCTGAGGAAGATTCTTGTTCCGTTAAGGACAGGACATGAAGGATAATGAAATTATGGATGTTAAGAGCTGGTATTGGGATTGAATCTGGACCTCTGTAGCCTAGAGCTGCATCTCTGGTCGTGGAGATGGAGACTGGGGAGGTTTGTGGATATCGTCCAACACTTGCATTCAGAGATCTGGCCCCCAGCTCAGCTAGATCATCCATGTTCTCTTAAAATTCATTGATGGTGAATCAACAGATGGGCTTTCTGAATCCATCCAGGATCTATCTTTGCTCTTAATCTCAGACTTTGCACTTTTAAAGTTTAACAGTTAAGCTGGTTACTTAATTTTTAAATAAGTACACGCACATAGTAAAATCATTAAAATAAAACTACAGAGAGGATATTAAGTACCAATTTAAATTGCCTATGTCTTTATTTTCCCCAGACAAAACCAGTATGAATTTTTTTTTTTGGCTTACCCATCTAGAAAAATTTAGTACTCATAAAAAGATACTCTTTTTATCTTTATTTATTTTTTAAAAGATTTATTTGTTTATTTTAGAGAGAGAGCATGTGAGTGAGAAAGCAGGGGTGGGGGAGGGGCAGAGGGAGAGAGAGAATCTGAAGCAGACTCCCCACTGAGTGTGGAGCCCAGCCACACAGGGCTCCATCCAACTCACAACCCTGAGATCATGACCTGAGCCGAAATCAAGAGTTGGCCACTTAACCGACTGAGCCACCCAGGTGCCCCAAAAGATACCCTTTTAAAATCTAAACTAGATAAGCCGTTGGACCGTTCAAAGGGGGCTTTTAAAGAAATGTCAAGTAGGATGTGATACATAGAAGTCCTCATGTATGTGAGTTACGAAGCACATGTAATGAGCGTCCATGGGCCTGTGTCTTACACAAAGATGTTATCAATACTGTGGCATCCCTGTGAACGTTCCTCCCACGTCTGACTGCCCTCATGTCCCACCCGTCCCCCAGAGCACCTTCTAGTTCAGGTGGTCTGTGTCTCGCTCAACTGTATAGAATTTTACTCATAGAAACAGGCTCATGCTGTGAGTAGACCTGTAGACTCAGTGCTCTGTTTCTGCGATTTACCCACATTGCTCTATGTAACTGTATTTATTCACCTCACAGTCTGTAGTGTTAGATAATGTTGCCACCAAGCAGTCCGTGTGTCTTCCTGCCAGTGGACGTTGGGTTATTTTCAGTGTCTGGAATAATACATTCTGCCTTTGATATTCTGGCACATGTCTCTGCTTCACACGTGCATTTTTTTCTTGATTATATAGTTAGGAGGAGCTTCTGGGCCTGAAGAAAGACTAATTCATGACCAACGTAACGAGAAAATGCAGTGATTTGGGAAGTGATTATAGCCGTTCATGCTGTCATCAGCAGTGAATAAGTTTCTTGTAAGATTGCTGCCTGTCTTATCCCAACACTCGGTGTTCTTAGGCCTCTTAAGTTTTGCCCAGTTAATAGTCAAGTGAGTGTAATGTGCCCAGGGAACTGAGCTTTCTGCACGCTTTATCACCACCTGTTTCCTCGTTGTAAAAAGACCCTTCCTCTCTTTGGTCTCATTTTCCGTTGGATTGGATATGTTCTTCTCATTGATTTGAAAGCATGCTTTATATATTCTGAAGACTAACATAGGTTTTATGTGTTAAAATATTATCTCCCAGTTTGTGCCATATATTTTCACAAGGTATCTTTTGATGAAAAGAAGTTCTGGATTATAGTGTATTTACTGTGTCAACCTTGCCCTTATGGTTAGGGCCTTTCATTTAAGATACTCTTCTGTATCTTGAGGTCAGAAGTTACTTTTATATTTTCCTTTACCAGTTTTAACATCATATGGAGTTCTTTTGGTGTGTGATGTAGTAATCCAATACGATTTTTATCCACAGGACAAACAGTTTACCCAGTACCATTTATTGAATAATACGTTTTTTCCATTGATCTGAAATACACATTCTGTAATGTATTTAGTTTCCATATGCATGGGTTTCTTTCTGTGTCTTCTGTATTTATATGTTCATTAATTTGCCCACTCTCTGTATCAGTGCAATATGCTTTTTATAAAAATTATTTTATTTTATTTATTTACTTGAGATAGAGATAGAGAGAGAAAGAGAGAGAGAGCACATGAGCAGGGGGGAGGGGCAGAGGGACAAGCAGACTCCTCACTGAACAGGAAGCCCAAGGCAGGGCTTGATCTCAGGACCCTGGGATCATGACCTGAGCCGAAGGCAGACGCTTAACTGACTGAGCCCCCCAGGCACCCCATCACTCTCTTAATTACTGACACTCTCTACTAAGACTTGATATTTGGTCCCCTCACCTTTTTTCCTCTCATTGAGTGATGTTTGGCTGTACTCAGGCTTTTGCCCTTCTGTAGAAATTTTAAAGTTAATTTATGAAACAACATTTCATATGTTATGAATTAATAATGACAGTTATAACAGTAAAACCTTTTGGGCGTTTGCTTGAATTGCATTAATTCTATACGTAAGTTTAGAAAGAATTTACTTTTTTTTTATATTGAGTCCTATTCATGAACATTGTATTACTGTCTTTGTATTTGTCTTCACAAATGTTTTTTGGTAGTTTTATACTTTTCTGTAGAGAGACCTCACATCTTCTGTGTTCTCCTAGGCACATAACATGTTGTATGCGTTTGTTTGCTCCTAGGCACCTTAGTTTGGGATGCTTTTGGAGATGGCATCTTTGCTGGAGTATAAAAATGTAATTGACATTTGTATATTGACCTTGCATTTAGCCATTTTACTAAGCCTTCAGTATTTCTAATATTTTGTCTGGAGATCTTCATATATAAAAAGTCGTATGTGACTAAATAAAGTATTGTTTATTCCTTTTCAGTTCTATTTTCTCATTTTCCTGTTTGAGTTTGGGCCCTTCATACAATGTTGCGTTGAAGTAATAGAAGATGTCCTTTCCTTGTTCCTGATTTTTTTAAGGAATGTTCTCATTTAATTAATGATGTTGCTGTTTTTTTTTTTTAATGTTCCTTTTTAAGTTAAGGAAGCTCCCTTATGCTTCTGTTTTGCAGAGTTGTGTTTTATGTTTTTAATCATAAATGCATATTGAGTTTTATCAAAGGTTGTTCTGCATCTATTAAGATGACCATATAGTTTCCACTGTTTTCTTCTTACTGTGTTATATTACAGGTATTATTCCAGTGGTAAACTCTCTTGTACTCCTAGGGTAAATCTAGCTTGTTCAACTTTATGGTTTTTCTCCCCTAAATACAATTCTGATACACATCTGGATTCTATTTGGTCTTATTTGTTTAAATTTTTTTTTATTTACTCATGAGTGAGTTTGCCTATATTTTTGCTTACTCTTTCTGCTTTTGTCTGATTTCGAAAGAGTTTTATTTTTTTCTTTTGTTCCTATTCCTTGCAAGATTTTGTGTATGATTTGAATGATCTGCTCTTGAAATTTTGGTATCACTCAGCTGAAAACAAGACCTAGTGCTTTCCTTGTTGGAAGATTTCTAACTCCTCATGATTTTTTTCAAGGCTTATAAAATTATTTGAATTCCTTTTTTTTTTTTTAAGATTTTATTTCCTTTTGAGAGGAAGAGTAAGAGAGGGAGAGAGAGAGCACAAGCTGGGGGTGGGGTGGGGAAGGGGCAGAGGAAGAAGCAGGCCCTCTGCTGAGTAGGGAGCCAGATGAGGGGACTCAATCCCAGGACCCTGGGACCATGACCTGAGCTGAAGGCAGCCGCTTAACTGACTGAGCCACCCAGGCTCCCTGAGCTCCTTTCTTTTTGAACCAGTTTTCTTAAATTATATTTTTCTAGGAGTATATTTAATATTCCCTATTTTCAAGTTTAAATCAGTACAAAATTATTCATTTAATTTTAAGTCTCTGCTATTTGTGTTTCATTACAAATACAGCTTATTTGGGCCATATCTTTTTTTTCTTGACCAGCTTGCCAAAGAGTGTATGTTTTATTATTATTTTCAAAGAAAAACACTTTTGAGTTTGTTGACTCTCTTTATTTTAACTTTTGTGTGTGTTTTATTTTTATAATTTTTCTGTAGCGGGTCTTTTCCTTCTACTCTGTGTTTATTGCTTTCCTAACTTCTTAAGCCTCAGGTAGCTCAGTCATATTTAGGCTTCTTTTCTAATAGAAGCATTTAAGATGAGGAGTTTCCCGGGGCGCCTGGGTGCTCAGTTGTTAAGCGTCTGCCTTTGGCTCAGGTCATGATCTCAGGGTCCTGGGATTGAGCCCCGCATCCGGCTCCCTGCTCAGCAGGAAGCCTGCTTCTCCCTCTCTCACTCCTCCTGCTTGTGTTCCCTCGCTCGCTATGTCTCTTTCTGTCAAATAAATAAAATCTTTAAAAAAAAAAAAATAAGGTGATGGGTTTCCCTCTCAGCACTGCTTTGATGGCATCTTAACTTTTAAATAATATTCTCATTATTGGTCTATGGTTTTTTCTGAACCCATGAGTGTTAAGTCTCTTAGAGTTCTCACATTGGGGATTCTTCTCATCATTGATGTCTCTCTTGACTGCACTGAGGTCAGAATGCCTGGTCCATGTGACACCATGATTTGAAATTTGCCAGGTCATTTTTTTATGACCCTATGTGAGGTCAGGTTTTGTAAATGTTCTGTGTAGTTTTGAGAGGTTTGTGAATTCTCAGTTTGTTGACTAGGAGATTTACATTTATTAAATTTAGATTAATAGTGCTTTTTATATCTTCCATATTTTTACAAATTTTGTATGTTTGTTGTATTACATAATATCTAATGACTTTCCCCTCTGATGGTGTGGTTGCCATTTTTTCAGTGACTGTCAATTTTGCTTTTTATATTTTGAAGTAATTCAATGTATACAAATTTAGAAATAGCTTCATAATGAAGTGGACCTTCTGTTGTGTAGATGTTTTCTTTTTTCTAGTTATGCTTTTTGGTTTAAATGCTAATTTTTCTGAAGCTTTGTTTTGGTTAGCATTTCCCTGGATCACCTTTCTCTGTCCTTTGACTTCCAATCTTTCCAATTTCTGAAGGTTTTCTGCATCTCCCTCTCTTTTTACAATTCAATTTTATCGTTTTTTTTTTTCTTTTGGCTATTAAGTTTAATCCATCTATTTCTTATGATCTTTAATATATTTGGATTTTATTTCCCAAATTATTTTTACACTATTTTCTTTCTTTCTTTTTTTTTTTTTAGTGCATGTTCGTTTCTTTGTAATCTTAACTGCATTTTTCCCTTTTATAATTTGGCAGTTATACATTCTATTTCTTTTCTCTTAGTGGATACTGCTGAAATTCTACCGTATGTTATACAAAGTCTAAGATAAATATCGTAACTCCTCGGCTTTTAAAATACACAAAGCTTTAGAACACTGTGATTGACTTAGTTTATAAGCTATGTGTGCTTTTTTTTGGTTTAGTATTTTAACTGGGCTTTAGTTACTTTCCAGTGTGAGGCACGTTTATGGAATCTCATTCATCATATTGAGAGGAGTAGCTGTTTCTCTTTGTTTTTTAAAGTCACTACATCTTTGTTGCTACTAAAGGTATGGTCTCTCGAGTCCTAAACCCACTTCGGTATTGGGAGTACCCCAGAGGGTGCTTCAGTGGAGTGTGTGTGAGTATTAGGGTAAAGACACATTTGTTGGTCGGTTTGGACGAGGTGAATGGTCCAGATCCAACCTGTATGTAAGTAGAGAGACTCCTTCATCCATTATGCAAACATAAAGAAAGAACAAGACCGTGTTAAAACTAGTTATTATCAGCAAGGTATTGTAGGTCTTTTAGTTCTGTAGTTTCATTTTACTTTTATTTTCTGTAGTGTATCAGCATGTATAAGGAGACTCACACCATTACTGCCCACAAAAGGAAAGGCCGATAGTACCTGTTTTTTTAAAAGAAACCTCTTTGTCCTGTGTTTTCATCAGGGACTTGAAATTCTGGGACACATCGGGCTTTCATTATCCAGCGTGTTTATTAGGTGTATGTGGCACTATGCCAGTCCCTATTAGGGCCGAATCAGGTGTGCCTTTTCTCCTGAACCTTTCACTGCCTGGCAACACCCGTGTGTGGCCTTGTGGAACCTTCCGTGCAAAGGAAGTCATGGAGCTCCGTGGAATAGCAGTTTCCAAACTTATTTTGGGGAGGTGGTGGTGCAGTGGCCCTTTCTTTAAATAAGTCTCGCGGAAGCCTGATGTCTTAAAAATAAATGGAAATAAAAGTCAGGGCAGACTCAGACTGAACAGGCTTGGGCACCTGCAGCCTTCTCTAGCTAAGGATTCCTCGCCCTGGCCTGCAGGTAGAGCCGGCGAGCTGCAGGACCCACCGGCACTCCTCTGCATTCAACCGCTACCTGTCAGCAGAAGAGAAACTGGAAGCTCCAGGGGGGTCACGGGTGGGCTGGTGGCTGGAGCAGAGTTCACGTCTTCACGGCCCCTTCTGGGCTCTGCAGCCACCAGCTCATTCCCTGTGGAGCCAACTAGGCCACGAGGTACACATCTCCACTGTGAATGACTTCTTCAAATCCAGATCCTGTCTGTCCAGGCCTTTTGCTTGGGTGACCACAGTTCTCCAACCAGACTTGCAGCGTCTCCTTCATCCCGGCCCCGGGTCTGCTGTGGGCTTCCTGGGGAGACCAAGGAGAAGCCTGTCGAGTGTCCCGTAACAGGGATAGGGTGACAGAAAGACTCGCCTTGTCTCCGTCTTCTGTCTGCTTCAGGCTCTTGCTCGTCTTCTCACTGTTGGTCACAGAGGGGTCGATTCTTTCAAGCAGACAGACTGCGTGCTATTTCTGTGCTGTAAATTTCCAAGGCTTCTTCCTCGTCCACCTCTCCAACCACACGCTGGAATCAGCAGTGTGTTTGCAGCTATAATCAGCACACTTAAATACTAGTTCAGTTCAGAGTGAGTACGAAATCCGGACAGCTCTTCACTCCGAAAGAAGCTGTAAAAATATCACACGGCCTTGGGCCCTCTGAGACCTTGGACAATGCGGTGATCCCTGCAAGCCTTGTTAAGGTTTATGGGGTGCTCCAGAATAGCCCCGATGACATGTGAAGGGGGCTCTGATTCGTAGGAAATTGTGTCTGACACCAAGTCTCGGCTGCCAGCTGGCGGATTCCGAGTTTCTGTTTTCCTGAGGTAAGACACACAGTCAGAGCTGTTTATTCTCCTGTAGGACGACACCTTCCGTAACCGTCCCCGTGTCCTCCGTGTGTGGCACCTGGTGTACCTGGCATGGCTGTGGGCAGCCGAGCTGCAGTCGGGGGTGTTCAGAGCCTCCGGCTTCCCCGCCTTACTGCTCTTGTTCGTGGGCCTCTGGTGTTTTCCCCACTCCTGTGCGCACGTTGTCTGACCGTCCCCGTGACCGTCCCCGTGACCATCCCCCATGACAGGTGGCAGCGCGAGGCTTGCAGGGCGGGAGGGGACGAAGTGTCCCAGAGCTCTGGAATCCAGCTTTCCATTGGCTCTTGAATCCAGGTCTGCTGACTCTTGCACAGAGATGCTTCCCATTTCACTGCTGCCTCCAGGGAGATCCTCAGAGAGCTCTGTTCGGATCTCCTAGCATCTGGGGCCACTGTTCAGCCCCACTCAGCATGTCACTCCTGGAAGGCTTGGTCGTGTGTAGTCCACTCCCTTACTCATTATCTGATAGCGTCCACACGCTACAAAAAACTTGGAGGCCGTTTCCACATTATTACTGGTTTCTCTGCCCTTAGGCTCTGGAGTAATTGCTCTAAAATGACCAACATGAAGACACCTCTGTTCAGAACTCTATCAGTGGCTCCCAGGGCTTCAGGGGCCAAGTTCAGGGTCTGAACCTGGCCTGGCTGTGTCTCATACTCTCAGGGCCCTGGCGATCACCTGGCTGGAGTGCAGGGATGGTTTTTCACGGGCTCCTCCCTCCCCTTGGTCAGGGGTCTGCAGGAAGCTTGAGCTGGGACAAGTCTGGTGCAGAAGCCCCTTCTCTGTTGCAGCCCCCCGTGCCTGGGCCCTGCGGTCGTGGATTCGCTCCGTGGGGCCTGCACTGTGAGCTCAGCGGGGAGTCTTGCGTCTGCTGGGCTTTGAGAGAGCGCCTGAAGGTCAGGACTCACTTCGGAGTGTTGCTGACTGAAGGAGCAGCAGTGATACAACTCCCTTTCGCACCCCCTTGTGGCTGTGTGCAGAGTGTAGCTCTGTGGAGGAGTGGCACGTGGGCGGGAGCGTGATGCCGTGACCGTGGCGGGGGACTGGTCTGCCCCCTGTCCACGTGGCCTTGGTGGTCCTGGCTCCACGTGCCCGATGCACAGTCTGCAGGGGGTGGTCCTGGCTCCACGTGCCCGATGCACAGTCTGCAGGGGG